>NC_090990.1:65955000-66117500 GCF_041146395.1 Eulemur rufifrons
GTTTGTTATTGGGGGAGAATCTTGGAAATAAAACATAAAACATTCTACTCTTATGTAAAACCTTTAGCATAGTATATGTAGTTGTGATGCTTCGTATATAGCAGGACCAGAGAAAGTTTAGATGTGGAGCAGTTAAGAGAATGGGAGGTCTACTGTAAGACAAACTAAAAAAAATAAATAAATAAATAAAATAAAAAATATTTAAAAAAATGAACTCTAATCTAAGAAAAATTAGAGCTACATGATTAAATTGTATAAAATCACACAATATAGATAGAGAAAATCTGAGATTGCTAAGATTGCTCACCTAAACATGAAACACTACGGACTATGCCTCAAAACTTATGAGAACTAGTTTTAGAGCAAATAAAAGTACAGAAAACTTTGATACTAACTGGGCTTAAAGAACAAATGTAAGTAACTGATTAGTCATCATTTATGTTTAAAAGTAAAACATATGTGCTTATAAATTAAGGAAATATTTTTAGCAATTTAAAAATCTAGAGAATTTTAATACTTTAAAAATTTTTTTTTTTTTTGGAAACATAGTCTCCCTATGTTGCCCAGGCTGGACCTGAACTCCTGGGCTCAAGTGATCCTCCTGCATACCTGGGAGTACAGGCACGTGCCACTACAGCTTGCCTTTTTACTCTTTTTATATGCTTTATGACCTCTCCAGTCCCCTACACCTTCCAAAACAATCATCAATATTCATAAGATAGGCCTTTTTCTTGCTAATATTGAGGTTTACTACTATTATGCAAATAACAAATGGTTTCCCCTGATTTGGAAGTGTAGCTTAAATTGCTTTTAGTGTATTTTCATATTTTAATCTGTTATAATTCATCCATTCATTTATTTTTATTTCCTAACTAATGGAATGGCGAATAAAGAGTTGTCTTCATGAAAGATTTAGACAAGTAAAAGCACAATTATGAGAATGTTGTAGGAAGTAGAATATAGATTGTTTTCTCTGGCAATAATTTGGTTTTTTCACTTTTCTGTTGTAATGTAAATTAGATTCAGTAATGCTCTGCATCTATGCAGATGATTTTCTGAATCAAATTTAGGATTTTTTTAAAGAGAGAAATGCACTGGTTGAATTGATGCACTAGCATAATTGAAATTGATTCTGCCTTAGAAAATCCAATATAGATGCCATATCTTTTGTCTGGCCTGCTTTAATAAGTTATAAAGTCCCAGCCTTTATGGCTATAGTTTAATGTTGTATTCACTATTGCTTACTATTCCGAATATATGTTAACTTTTCAGGGACATCTGAAACTTGTTTTCTTGTAAGACAACTGTTGAGTCTAAACCTTTAAGTCTGTGACAAATTTGTGTTCACCATCTGGATTTTGTCCTCAAAAAATTAAAAAAAACTATCCTGAGATATGATTAGTTTAGGGTCTTAGCAAAATGAGTATTCAATTTCTATACCGTATTCTTCCTAAGTAGATGACCATACAGCATCATCAGGCCATTGTCATATATAAGCCACAAACTTGAGAGAACATGTTGATACAGATTTTACTTAGCTTCTTTTACAGGGGCCAGCTATACTGATAATTTAGCTCCTTCAATCTCAGCATGGCTCCCTCATTGGGTAGGAGCCATTAAATGTTAAACTGGGGCAGAATATGAGTTGCAGTAGTCACGAAGTCACTAAATAAGCCATAATTCAACTCATAGTATGACACAGAGGCAAAACATTCATTTATTTGCCATTCACTCATTCAATCTTTCAGTCATTTTTAATCAGTATTTATTGAGTGCCTACTGCGTACCAGGCACTGTGCTAATCTGTAGATGCAAATAAAAATAAAACTTGGTTCATCCCCTTAAATAGGAGGCAGACACTTAGATATTTATGATAAGGTGTATAATGATAAACAGGTGCCTGAGATTGATACTAGGGTGAAAATGCAACATAGGAGTTTTTGTAGGAAGAAGTATAGAATTTCTGAGATCATCTTGGGAAATAGACCGAAACTGACTGAAATAGAAACTTGCTTTGAGTCCATTTTGGAGATGTTTACATCTATAATTGTAGCACTTATACTATATTGCTTTCTGTGATCTGGGAGGGCAGAGACGGTATCTATCTTGTTTAGTGTTTTGATCTTTAGAATGTGGCACAGTTCTTGGCTTATGACATGGTGGAAGCTAAAATCATGGGTAGTTAAGTGGTTCAAAAATTCAAGCCTCTTATAAAAGTGTACAATCCCCTCCCCATTTGGTAGGAACTTTCTCTGTAACGCATTCACTATTTGGGAATCATAATTGGTTTGCTTGATAAGAAGGATACTTCTTTTTTCTCTTTTTAGCACATGTTAGTTTATTTAACATTTATATATCAAAGTTATATCACTTATAAGTGGTAGAAAGAGATTGCTCTCAGGCAGGTAGGAAGACATACTGTATTATGCTCCCAATCTTTTGAAAACTTCATCATTTGAGGCTTAAGTCATCCAAGTATACCACTTTCCCATCCTTGTTGCCACCATTTACCAATCTCTTGCTTACTTCGCATTCATCAAAACCTTTTGCACCAGGCTCACAGTCTTTCGCTATACTCTAAGCTCTACATTCATCCTGGGTAGTTTCAAATTCTATGGTAATGAGCCATCCATCATCATTGCATCTCAGTTCTTTGACCATGTTATCTCCTATCTCCTTTTCACTTCATTTCAGATGTCTAATGTCACCAAGAACCTTGTCACATTCATTAATAACTCAAGAATCACCAGTGTAGATGTGTCATTCTTTGATCACAACATCCTCCTTTTTGCTTGCTTTTAAAGTCTTCCCATTATGATCATTCTTCATGAGAACCTCTCATCCATTCATCTGTCAGCCCTCTCAGTTCTTCAGTTTTCTTCTTAACCATTTTAGATTACCTGGTCCCCAAAATTCTTTGCACTTCTGTCTCTTTATCATATTTCTGACAAATATCTTACTCTGATAAACTCAGCTATCTGCTTTCTTAGTGCTTTCCGTCAAGAGCTAAGGACTGCTAGAGAAAGCCACCCTGAAGGGCACTATAAATTCATTATCATCAACCTCAAATGGGCTGTCAACATGACTTAGCAGTTCTACCACATTTCTCTGATCAACTCTGTCTCCTGTTCTTCACAATTTCTACTTCATTCCTCTCTCTTTATACCTCTGACTTCTCCATTATCTCTCATTCAAAGCAAAGATCTTGCCTCATATTTCACAAGGAAAATAAAAGCTATCAGATGAGGACCCCTTTAACTTCTTCCTGTACACATTCATACCTACTGTATTTTAATTTTATCTTCTTATTCTATTATAATAGAGGAGTTGTCTCTTCTATTTATGTATTGTTACATCACACATCACTTAGTAGCTTAAAACAATGACATTTATTTTGCTTATGAAAATGCAATTTGGGAAGACCTCAGCAAGGACAGCTTGTTCTCTGCTCTATTTGACATCAGCTAGCTCAGCTAAAAAACTGGGAATTGGAATTACCTAAAGACTTGCTAATTCCTGTGTCTCCTTGTTGATGCCAGCTGTAGGTTCTTTGAACATTTGCTGGGACTGTCACCTGTAGCACCTGCATATGACCTCTGCATACGGCTAGGGCCTCCTATAACGTGGTGGCTGAGTTCCAAGAAAGAGGAAGAGAGCCAGGTAGAAGCTGTTTCACCTTTTATGACCTATCCTCTGAAGTCAAGCAGTGTCTTTTTTGCTGCATTCTATTCATTAGAAGTGAGTCACTTATAAATGCATCCATATCAAAAGAAGGTGAATTAGATTCCCCCCCTTTGATGGAACTAGTTAAAAGAATCTTTGGACATGTTTTAAAAACTACCTCATGATACATCATTGTCTGCAAGGCCAATCTCTCTAATATTACTTTGGACCCCATGCCCTCCTTCCCAGGAGTCTTACGTTATTGTGTATTCTTATCTTTTATATCCAGGCTGTGTTCTCATTCATTTTGAAAGCATGCACCCATTTTTGTTTAACTTTCAGTTTTGCTATTTGGCCATACTTTCTCCTTTCCCCTTTTCATCTATAACTTACTGAAGTGAACTTACCATCTGTGATTTACGGTATGTGTGGCTAATGCAGTTGACTTTGGTGACCAGGCAGGTAATTTTAATGTCTTGGGTAAAACCTGGGGCCAGGGAGGAGGTGGGAAGGAGAAAAATGTTCTTTTTTCTTTTCTTGCTGTATTATATATAGCTACTTACAATCAAGATGCAAAAAACTTAAATTTAATGCAGCTCGACTTTTAGAATGTAATTTGTTTGAAAGTTGTAGTCTGCCTATTAATATTGAAGTATCAACATGAAGTTATATGAAGTATGGAACAACATAAAAAATGTCAAATTTGGTTACATGCACAATTGAGTTTAATAAATAGGAACCTATCCTCAATACCTTTATCTTCTTTGACTTAAACTCTCGGATTTAACCTTCTTGTTCTACTACTCATACAAGTTTGGCATGGGGAGCAAACACTTTAATGACTTTGAATCTTTAATCTTTACTGTACTCAAAGGAAACAGTGACCCAAAAATTTCCAAAATTTTTTTCCCAGTGGTTTCTATAACAATGAGGACCATAGTGAAGGCAGAGTGGGCAGGAAGAAACTTTTTTGTTGTTCTCGGGATCTATTTTATAACGTTTTGTGAAACAGAATTGTGAGACTTTGTTATAGTAGTAATATTTTTAAGTAAAACTTTAATTGAAGTATAGCATACATTTAAAAAGTCTTCAAATGCTAATGTATAGGTTGATGGATTTGATAAAGTGAATACCCATTTAAAATATCACCCATACCAAGAAATAGAATATTGTTGGTACCCCCAAAGCTTCCTGTCTGCCTCTACCCAATCATTGCTAGACTTAAAAGGTGGAAAGCTACATCACAAGTTTCTTATGTCTGGCTTCTTTCACTCACATATTTGTCAGATTTCTCCATGTTTTTGTGTTAGCAGTGGTTTGTTAATTTTCATAGATATATAACATTGTATGAGTATAGCAAAATGTATTTACCTAATTGTTTATGTAAATTTCAGTTGTTTCTAGTTTGGGCTCTTACAAATAATGCTGTGAACACTCTTGTACATGATTTTTGGTGAATATATGTATATTTTGATGAATATTTATTAGATAAATATGTGGTATATATACACACATATGCATACAAGCATGTGTTCCTGTGGGGGGCGGGCAGGGAGAGAATGAGATTGAATTAATTACTAGTTTTCTGGGTCATAGAGTGTGTGTTTCTGGTAGCTACTGCCTAATAAGTTTTCAGAGTGATTTGAACTTATTTCCATCCAAAAGTGCTTGAGGATTTTAGTCGGTTCATATCGTTCCCAAATTCGATGTTTTTCTTATTTCTAATTGTAACCCATTCTGGTGAGTGTGTCCTGGTTTTTGTTTGCACATCCCTGATGACTGATACTGTTAATTATTTTTTTCATATCTGTATTTGTCATTTGCATATCCTCTTTTTAAAAATGCTCATTCATGCTTGAACTCCCCACTCAAGAGACATAGCCTGGCTGAATGGATAAAAAAAATACCAGCCAAGTATCCTTATGAATATCAATGCAGAAATTCTCAACAAAATCCTAGCAAACCAATTCTGCAGCACATCAAAAAATAATCCACTACAATCAAGTGGGCTTCATCCCAGAGATGCAAAGATGGTTCAATATACACAAATCTGTAAATGTGATTCATCACATAAATAGAAGCAAAAACAAAGACCATATGATCCTCTCAATAGACACAGAAAAAGGATCTGACAAAATTCAGCACCCTTTTATGATAAGAACTCTTAGCACAATAGGCATAGATGGAATATATCTCAATATTATAAAAGCCATGTACAACAAACCCACAGCCAACATAATGAGCAGGGAAAAATTGAAAGCATTTCTGCTTAGAACTGGAATCAGACAAGGTTGCCCACTGTCACCACTTCTGTTCAACATAGTGCTGGAACTCCTAACCACAGCAGTCAGGCAAGAAAAGGAAATCGAGGGTATCCAAATGGGAAAAGAAGAGGTCAAACTATTGCTCTTTGCTGATAAAATGATCTTATATCTGGAAAACCCTAAAGACTCTGTCAAGAGACTCCTGGAAGTGATAAATTCAACAAAATCTCAGTTTACAAAGTCAATATACACAAATCAGTAGCATTCATATACCTGAACAATAGTCAAGCTGAGAATCAAATCAAAGACTCAAGACCTTTCACAATAGAAAATAAAATACCTAGGAATATTTTTAACAAAGGAGGGGAAAGACCTCTACAGGGAGAACCACGAAACACTGAGGAAGGAAACAGCACAGGATGTAAACAAATGGAAAAACCATATGCTCATGGATCAGCAGAATCAACATTGTTAAAATGTCTACGCTATCCAAAGTGATTTACAGATTTAATGCAATCTCCATTAAAGTACCAATGACATTTTTTGCAGATCTAGAAAAAATAATTCTGTGCTTCCTATGGAATCAGAAAAGACCCCAAATAGTGAAAGCAACCTTAAGCAAAAAGAACAAATTGGGAGGCATCACTCTACCAGACTTCAAGCTATACTACAAGGCTACAGTAACGAAAATAGCATGGTACTGGCACAAGAACAGAGACCTAGACCAATGGATCAGAACAGAGAACCCAAATATAAAACCATCCTCATATTGCCATCTGATCTTTGACAAAGTATACAGTAATATGCACTGGGGGAAGAACCCCTATTCAATAAATGGTGCTGGGAAATTGGATAGCTGCATGTAGAAGACTGAAACAGGATCCATATCTCTCACTACTCACAAAAATTAATTCAAGATGGATGACAGACTTAGAGCTAATACATGAAACTATAAGAATTCTAGAAGAAGAGGTTGTAAAACTCTTCTAGATATTGGCCTAGGCAAAGAATTTATGAAGATGATCCCAAAGGCAATCATTGAAACAAAATAAATAAATAAATAAATAAATGTGACTTGATTAAATTAAAAAGGTTCTGCACAACCAAGGAGACAATTAATAGCATGAAAAGTCAACCTATAGAATGGGAGAAAATATTGCATGCTACACATCCAATAAAGGGCTAACAACCAGAATTTACAAAGAACTCAAGCGAATCAGCAAGAAAACATCAAACAACCCCATTAAAAAGCGGGCAAAAGACATGAACAGAAGGTTTTCGAAAGAAGATAGACTAATGGCCAATAAGCATATGAAAAAGTGCTTAATGTCTTTAAGCATCAGGGAAATACAAAACAAAACCACAATGAGATATCACCTCACTCCAATGAGAATGGCTTTTATCCAAAAGTCCCAAAACAGCAGATGCTGGCGTGGATGCAGAGAGAAAGGATCATTTATACACTGTTGGTGAGACTGCAAACTAGTACAACCTCTGTGGAAAGTAGTATGGAGATACCTCAAAGAACTGAAAGTAGACCTACCATTTGATCCAGCAATCCCATCACTGGGTCTTTACCCAAAGGAAAAAAAAGACATTTTATAAAAAAGACACTTGTACTCAAACGCCTATTGCAGCATAATTCACAATCACAAAGATGTGGAAATAATCCAAGTGGCCATTGATACATCAGTGGATTAATGAAATGTGATATATGTATATCATGGAGTATTATTCATCCATTAAAAGAAACAGTGAACTAATGTGTTTTGTAATCACCTGGATGGAACTGGAGACCATCCTTTTAAGTGAAGTATCACAAGAATGGAAAAACAAAAACCACAAGAACTCACTATTAAATTGAACTATTAGATCAACATTCATGTGCACATATGGTAGTAAAATTCAACAGAAATCAAGCAAGCGGGAAGGGGAGGTGGGGATGCGTGAATTCACACCTAACGGGTACAATGGACACTATCTGGGTGATGGACATACTTACAACTTTGATTAAATGTGTACAAAAGCAATTTATTTAACCAAAACATTTGTACCCCTGTAATATTCTGAAGAGAAAAAAAAATGCTCCAAGTATCTCTCCTTTTTTTTTTTTTTTTTTTTTTTTGGTTCTCAGACATATGTATTACAAATACCTTCTCCCTTGTCATTGTTTGCCTTTTTACTTTCTTAACAGTGGATTCTATCAATAATGTGTAATAATTTTCATGAAGTACAATTTATAAATCATTTCCTTTATGATTTGTGCTTTGTTTGTTCTTCTTTAAGAAATTCTTACTATCCCAGGGTCATAGAGATATTCTCCTATATTAGGTTCAGAACCTTTGTTTTACTTCTCACATTTAGAACTACAGTCTCTCTGGAATTGTATATGTATTGTGATGCAGGAGTCTTTTTTTTTTAATAGCAATATTCATTTGACACATCACCATTTAATGGAAAAAGAAACCATGTCTTCCCCATCGCGTTGTCATATTTTTTGTTTATCAAATGACTGAATATGTGTGGTTTATTTCTATTCTGTTCCATTGGTTCGTCTATTTTGGTGTCAGTACAAAACTGTATGAATTCAAATAGCTTTATACTAAGTTATCAAAGCCACTGGTATAAATCCTAAAACTTTCTTCTTCTAAGTAGTTTTGAATATTCTTTCTGTTTGCATTTCTTTAAAAAATTTTAAATCAGCTTATCAGTTTCAACATACATAATTGCACACATAAACCTTGTAGGAATTTCAGTTGAGATTGCATTGAATATAAAGTAGTTTGGGGTGTATTTCACCTTTACAAGATAGAATTTTTAAGTCTATGAAAAGTATATCCCTCCCTTTATTTAGATATCTTATAGTAATTCTTTGTAATATGGTATACATTTTAAAATTAGATGTATTCTTAGTCTAAGATGCTTTTTAATGTTAGTGTAAATCAGGGCAATGTTTTATTTTCTAATTTTTAATTGAGAGTATATAAGCATAAGATTGGAAATTTTATGCTGACCTATTGTGATCTTGCTAATTTTATTTACTAATTATAAATTATTTATAGGTACTTCAAGAATTTATATATATATGTACACGTACAATCAACCCCCCTTTTTCTTGCTTAATTATGATAGTGAAATTTTTTTCTTTCCAGTCTTTATACTTTTTTTGTCCTTGCTTTATTGCACTGGTTAGGACTTTCAGTACAATAGTAAATAGAAATAATGATAACAGCCATCCTTGTCATATTCCTGGCATCATTGAAAAGCTTTCAATATTTTTGCATGAGGTAAAAAAATTTTAATATACCTGTTAACTGATTAAGGAAGGTTCCTTCTATTCCTGGTTTGCTAATGTTTTTTTCATTGAGAATGGGTATTTAATTATATCAATGTTATTTCTATATCTTTTGAGTTTGGAACCAATATTGCATACCTAGAATAAACCCAGCCTGATTATGACATATTATCCTTTTCTTATAGTTTATAGTGAATTTGGTTTGCTACAATATCTCAATATATTTTTGTTTTCCATTATCATTTTTTCTTTGACTAATGGTTACATTGGTTAGTTTTCAAATATTTTGGAGTTTCTAGCTTAATTTCATTGTGGTCAGAGAACATATTTTGAATGGTTTCAGTCCTTTGAGGTTTGTTGAGACTTGCTTTGTAGCCCACCATATAGCCATATACAGTCATTCATTGTGATAAATGTCCTAATGACTTTTGAAGAGAATGTATATTCTGCTTTTGTTGCCTACATGTTCATTCTCTCTCTCTCTCTTTCTCTCTCCCTCTCTCTCACACACTCACACACATACAAGTTAAGACAAGCTTACTTATGGTGGGGTTCAGTGTTATTCTTACTAATTATAGTCATGTGTTGCTATTATGACATTTCAGTCAACAACAAACCAGATATACAATGGTGGTCCCATGAAATTATAATACTGAATTTTTAATGTACATTTTCTGTCTAGATATATTGAGATACACAAAAAAATGCTTACCACTGTGTTACAGTTGACTACAGTATTCAGTACAGTGATATACTGTAGAGGTTTGTAACCTAGGAGCAATACCATATAATCTAGGTATGTAGTATGCTATAACACCTACATTTGTGTAAGTATATTCTATGTTTGTATAGTGACAAAATTGCCTAATGACACATTTCTCAGAATATATGCCTCTCAGGTGATGCATGACTGTATTTAACACCCCATCATGCATTATAATTATTGTTCTCTGCCGTCAATATTTATCCACATATTTGCTCTTTTTGTTGTATTTATTTCTTTATGCATTCCTATGATTCTTTCTGTGGTCATCTTACTTGTGCCTGAAGTAATCTTTTATGTGTTTTTTTTTTTTTTAGTGAAGGTGTCCTAGTGATGATAATTCATCAGTTTTTATTTATCTGGAATTGTCTATTTTTTATCTTCACTTTTCAAGGATATGGTTTATAGGCATAGAATTCTAGGTTCAGAATTAGTTTCTTTAAACACTTTGAAGATATTGTTCCATCATGTTTTATTTTTCATGTTCTGTTGAGAAATCATCTGTTAGTCTCATCATTGCTTTTTTAAGGTAATATGTCTTTTTTTCCTTTGATTACTTTTACATTTTTTCTTTGCTTTTCATTTCCAGCAGTTTCACTATAATATGCCTAGGTGATTTAATTCCCTCTACATGGTGTTGGTAATTTTTTAGAATCTGTGGGTAAATATCTTTTATTCATTTAAGACAATTTTCAGCGAGTATATCTTAATATATTGCCTCTACCTTATCTTTTCTTTCCTCTTCTTCTGGAATACTAATTACATGTATATATCCAGTTTACTGATATATAATTTCAATTATCTTTTTATTTTTATATATCCATTTTTTGAATAAATACATATTTGACATCATATTATATATGATGCCAGACTATAGTGCAGTAGCATCATCATAGCTCACTGCAACCTTCAATTCCTGGGCTCCAACAATCCTCCTGCCTCAGCCTCCCAAGAAGCTGAGACTACAGAGGTTTACCACCACTCCTGTCTAATTTTTTCTGTGTTTAGTAGAGATGGGGTCTTGCTCCTGTTCATGCTGGTCTTGATCTCCTGACTTCAAGTGATCCTCCAGCCTCAGCCTCCCAGAGTGCTAGGATTACAAGCATGAACCACTGCTCCTGGCCTCAATTATTATCTTTTTAATCTCTAGACTTTCCAGTTGATTTTCTTTAGTTTCCACTTAACTCATAAAATTTTTTATCTTGTCATTTATTTTGATGAGCAAATTAATCATACCTATATTAAAGTTCATGTCTGAATCTACAATTTTGATTATCAGTATGTGTTTCTATTGTATGTTTATTCTCTTATTTTTGGTTGTTTGGTCTTATCTTTGGCATGCCTAGGAATCTTTGAATGTTGGCAATTATGTGGCAGAATTGGAGATATTCTGTATCATGTTATATTCTTTTAAAGAGGATTTCTTTTGGCTGATGGTAAGGGTTAGATCAGATTGTATTGATCCATTCAACAATTGAGATGACTTTTTGGCTTGTCTCAATAAATAATGTATGTACAGATTTTAAAATTTTGTAAGGCTTGGTCTATTTCCTATTTATCCTTACTCCTATCAGTGGAGCCTTTCATGGGGTTTGACAGAAAGCATGAGATATTTATTAGGGCCCCACCTTCTTGGCTAGCCCTGAACTCCAGTTTTTGTTTCCTCGCCACAGTGAGATTACTGAAATCTTTGCTTAGTTTTCTAGCCTCCTAAAAAGCCTCTTTTCACTACGTGTTTTTTAGTGTCATGCCCCAGGCACCTTAGACATTGGAATGTTTCAAAAAGTAGTCCAGAATCCTGGGCTTTTTATTTCTGAGATCTTGGTCCCTAAAGTCCCTGAATTCTAATTTTTTCTCTCCAGCCAACTATGATGTTCAATATCTGACCCTCAGCCTTTTACAATGGGTAAAAATGCCCCCAAAAGACATTTTTTACACATTGGAAATAGCCTTGAGGGCAAAAGCAGAAGAGACTATAGGTCTCTCCTTAATCATTTTTTTAATCTTTTCAGGATGTTGGCTCCTCAAGACCTGCTGCCTTGTTTGCTTTCTAGTACTTTCAAACAACTGTTACCCCCATTCCCACCAGTATTTATAGTTATTTTCACCAAGATATTTTTTCTGATATAAATGACTTTATTGAAGCAGAAGTCCTGTGATAGTATTTTTTCTTTTTGTAAATCTGTCTAATGAATCATAACATAAAGTGTGTGAATTTCAAGCTTATAGATTGAAGAGGTTTTACAAATTATTCATATAATCATGATTAGATCAATATATGCAAATTAACAGCATTCTAGACGCTTCCTTTGTACCCCTCCAAAGTCAATAAGCCTCAAAGGTAACCACTATTCTGAGAATCTGTCACCATAGATTAGTTTTGCCTATTTTTGAGCTTTACATAAGTAGAACTACAATTTTACTCCTCTCTGCCTGGACTTTTCATCTCAACATTAAGTCTACGAAATTTAGCCATGCTGTTGCGTGTATCAGTACTTTATTTTTTGTTGATGTTTAGTGTTCCATTGTGTGAATATACCACAATATATTTTTTCATTCTACAGTTGATGGTCAATTGGGTTGTTTTCCAGTTTGGAACTATTATGGAAGGCAGCTATGCTCACCACTATACCACCAACGCGTTTGAGACTATTATGAATAAAACTGCTTTGAACATTATCGAGTATTCCTGTGCCTTTTCATACACATCTGTACTCATTTCTGTTAGGCATATACATATAAATGGAATGCTCAGTCACAAAATATGTATATCAGTTTTAGTAGATACTGTTAAACAGTTTTCCAGAGAGGTTGTACCAATTTACACTCCCAGCAGCAGTGTAGGAGAGGTCCCATGGCTCCATATCTTCACCATCCTTGGTATCAACAGATGTTGTTTTGTATTGTTTTAGCCATTTTGGTGTGAGTATTAATGAGGATTCTTCCAAGAAGCAAAACCAATAGGAGGGGTATGTGTGTGTGTGTGTGTGTGTGTGTGTGTATAACATAAATCTCTTCATATATATGTATATATTTATTATGGAAATTGACTCGTGTTTATGGAGGCTAATATTCCCACAATCTGTTGTCTGCAAGTTGGGGAACCAGGAAAGCTGGTGGTATAATTCAGTCCAAGTCCCAAGGGCTGAAAACCAGGGGAGCTAATGGTGTAAGTCCTGGTCTCAGCACAAAGGCCTGAAAACTGGGAGTCAGTGGTGTAAGTCCTGGTCTGAGTCTAAAGACCTGAGAACCAGGGGCACTGATGTCCAAGGGCAGGAGGAGATAGCTATCCCAGCCTAGACAGAGAGTGAATTTGTCCTTCCTCTACCTTTTTGTTCTATTCAGGACCTCAACAAATTGGATAGTGCCCATCCAGGTTGGTAAGGGCAATCTTTTCATACTCACTCTACTGATTCCAATGCAAATCTCTTCCAGAAACATCCTCACAGACCTGGAAATAATGTTTTACCAGCTATCTGGATATCTCTTAGTCTAGACAAGTTGATATATATAATTAACCATTACAGTGGATGTTTATCAATATCTCATTATGGTTTTATTAATAATTTTAATTTCCCTTATGACTAGTCATGTTGAGCACTTTTTTATATGCTTTTTGGCCATTTGAATAACCTTTTTAGATGAGTGTCTGTTTGAATCTTTTGCCTATTTTTCTAGGAAGAGAAAATAGGAGTTATTATTTTGCAGGAATGTTAATATATATGCACACAGTATATAAATATAAATAAATAAATAAATATTTTCTCCAGCTCTGTGGCTTGCATTTTCATTCTCTTAATGATATCTTCTGATGAATACAAGTTTTTAATCTCAGTATACTCAAAGTACTAATCTTTTTCCTTTATGGTTAGCACATTTTATTTCCTTTTTAAGAAATCTTTGCCTACTCCAAATTCTTCTTGTTTTCTTCTAAAAGCTGTATTGTTTTATCTTGTACATTTACATCTGCTTACATTTCTCAGAGCAGTAGGCAGCAATATTCTCAGTTGAGAATAAGAATTATGGAAAAAGTGTTGGAGGTTTGGGAAAGAGGAGAAGGTATGAAAGTCAGCTAGGAGAACGGGAGATTGAATGGAGTAGGGAAATACAGTATAATTGCAGGATATCAATGAATATACACTTGGGGGTTCTGGTTATGAATGCAAATGATAAAACTTCAGAGTAGTTTATATTTTTCTCCAGCCTCACCAAGCTGCACTAGTGTAGGCACAGTGTAGGTATAGAGATTTCACTAGAATTATGGTTTTGTCAAGCAAGTATATATAAAATGAGAGAGGGGCAAGTGGCTGAAAGTGTATGCAGGAAGTGATTATAATGCCTAGCATTGGAATTTGTGCTTTTTAAGGAGGAAAAAGAGAATATTAAGGTATGAAAGATCATGAAGAGGATTAGAGATACTGGTAGGGTTTGAAGATTATTAGAGTTATTACAGAGAGTGAACTAAAAAGATAGAACATGGTTGTCAAGAAAGGGTAGAATGAAATGGGTTTGGAGTAAGTGGCTAAGGTAGGATAGGATGGGAATGTACATATTAAATGGACTTAGATATTATATTAAAAAGATTAGAGGATATACATATTAAACAAACATATATTAAATTAACTACAACTAGCTCAATATTATTTGTAGTATTAAATATATTAAGAAATATATTCATAGGTACAATGCTTATTTTAAAATACCATAAATAATCTTAGCAAAGTACTTTTTAAAAATCTGATTTTTAAACTAATGTAATTTTCAGTTAAAAGGGCAATATAGTCAATGCATTTTAATGCCATTAGTTTACAATTAATGTATAGTCAAAGACAATGTTAATTCATATATTTTGTAGATTAACATGTACTTCATTTTAAATATATATCTTTTCTTGAGTTTAAAAATACTCATACTTGCATAGGTAAATGGGAATGTATTCTTATTCTCTGTGGAAATATAGCTTTTATTAATAACAAATATAAATATATCTAATTGAGAAAGTAATTGAATTGTTTTGCCGCCCCCCCCCCCCACACCATTTTGCCCCATCCCCTTTTAAATTAACTAAATGTCCTTTGAGAATTTAGAAGCTAGGGACTGACGTGATCAGAGATTACTTACCTGGGCACTTAATATTATTAATCTAGTGTGTCAATCACACTGACATCCAAAAAATTAAAAAAGCGTTCTCAGAGAAGCAATAATAGATGTCACAGAGCATTTGTATCAGAACTCATGTAGTTACTTTCAGAATTTTTCCTCATGTGCAAAATGGAGATAGTTCCTAGTTGTGAGGTTTAGAAATCATGTATGATGTGTTTCTCTTGGTATCCAGAAGTTGATCAATAAATAGTAGCTATTTTTTAAGGGAAATCCTTAACCACTGTTTGTTTTGGGTTCATTTTTTTAATAAGTTATATGGATTGTCAATCTCTGGACAACTAGAAACAGCAAATTAATCTACTGGGGTAATGTTATATGAGATTGTAGGTATCTAATCTATGTTCATAAGCTCAGGATCATCAAGAATAAAAAGATAAAAATGAAGGGGGAAATTTTAGAAAGTTATCTATCAAAACTTTAATAATTAAATAAAGTGGCTTATATCATTTGTTTCTCACAATAACCCTATATAGTAAATACTATTATCATTGTATTTTCTAACAAGAAAACTAAGACTTAGAGAAAATAAAGATCACACAGCTAGTTAAGTGGCTGAGTTGTGTGTGATGCAAACGTTGTCTGATTCTAGGCCTTCTTCTCATAATCACTGTGTTATACCATTCGCTTAATATGGTGATGACAATTTTCTTTTAAAAATTATGCACTTGAAACTATCATTGAATCTGATGGACTTATCTACCTAGCACTTTTTCAGAATCTTCCTTAGCTTTTCCCATGTGGCAGGCACTGTCATCAGTGCTATATGTATAATAATCTATTTAACCTTCACAATACTTTGCAGTAGGAACTATGATTGTTCTTATTTTTACAGGAGGAAATTGAAGCATAAAGAGATTATGTAACTTGTCCAAAGCCACACAGTTAATAAGTAGTCAAGATTTGAACCCAAGCAGTCTGACTCTAGAGTGTTCTTAATCACCATGCCATATTTTCCTACCTTTCTAAAAATTTGTCAACTTTTACTTCATTTAGTTTTCTCTTTCATTATAATCTTTCCAATGATAGGAAACTCATTACTCTATAAGGCAGTGTATCAGAGTTATACCTGAGAAACAGAACCAGTAGGAATTTATATTAAGAAATATGTTGTAAGAAACATTATTGATTATGGAGGCTGGCTAGATAAGTCCAAAATCCACAAGGCAAACTGCAAGGAAGGACAAGCTGGAACTCTCTGGCACAGGCTGAAGCTGAAATCCACAGGATGAATTTCTTCAGGGAAGCTGCAATTCTGCTCTTAAAGCCTTTCAGCTGGTTGACTCAGACCCACCCAGATTATCTAGGATGATCTTTACTTGAAGTAAACTGATTATGGACTTTAATCATGTCTTCAAAATACCTTCAAAGCAACACAGTGTTTCACTACCTAGAGACTATACCCTAACCAAGTTGACACATAAAACTGACCAACACAGGCAGGTTTGTTTTTTTTTTTTTTTTAAACCCCAGCATGGAGGGGGGAGGTTCATTTTCCCAAGCCAGGAATGGAATTTTCTATTTTCTTTCCAACTTTCATTTATTTATTTCTCATGCTTGTCACTTCCTCATCCCCACCTCATTACCACAACCAAAAAAGATTTCAGGTGTTTTGCAATAGAAGGTATATGCATTAATCACATTACCTTTAAAGCAGAATTTTAAAAATAAACAAAAGCCTCAAAATAAATGGTAGGAAAATGGTTGAACCAGTAAACCTATGCTGTGGCTAGTTACTGTATTTGAGCATAAAACTTAGCACTTTTTACATGGCAAGGGAGTTATACAGTACAGAACCACTTTTCTAGCACTGAATTCTAAGAGGAATTTCATCTATCTAAATACCAGGAGCGGAGACTTACATAATTAATGAGATAATTATTGTTTAATAAAGATTTAGAGAATTCTCTCTCTAGAATTCTAGGTGCAAGAAGGAGGGCCTCAATTGCCTAGAGTTATATTTTTATGGTAAATCTTATTTATCTCTTGACTTTTTTATTCTCTTTTAATAAGGTAGAATAACTGTACCTTTTAAAAAAATATTGTGTAAGATCCTTTGCTAGGACCCCAGAGGATTTAAAGTGATGCCTCATAGACCTTCAATTAGACTAAAAGGCATATAAGAATCTTAAGTGTGTAGCTCACATATCCTCTCAATTAGACAGTTGTGGTTTTTAGAAATCTTAAGGACTTATCCCATAGCAGTCTTATGTGAGACCCAAGGTAGAGAAGGGTCTCTCCAAAGGAAATGAGCATGTGGCTTTTGTCTTTGGAATTGATTTGAATTTGATATATAAGAAATCCACAGAGTTTTAAAAGGAATTGTATTAGCTTATAGTGAAAGGAACAAAGAAAATTCATAATGATTAGAAGTGTCTGGGCTCTCAACCTCCTATGGAAAAGAAGCATGCCGAGAAGCTATTCAGCTCTAAACATAAGCCATTTCTTATGGAAAATGAAGGACAACTCAGAGAATGCAGCCAAGAAGCCAGAGAGTACAGCTAAAAAATGTGGATAATCACCCATAGGACTAACTGAGGAACAAGTAACATGTGCCCAACTAAATTTTGGAATGCTATTGACCAGGGAGTGTTATGTACCTCTTGTTTTCCCCATTTTTGAATGGGAGTATTCATTGAAATTTTCCTATTCCTATCTCACCATTGTATATTGGGGGTCTGTTGGGCAGATAACTTGTCTCTTTAGTTCACAGGTCTTCAGATTAAGAGGAACTACATTATGAGGAGCTGCACTCAAGATACTAAATCTGAGGCACCTCCTCTACATCTGCACTTGATTTAGATTACATCCTGGACTTTGAGCTGATACTATAATGGGATGAGACTCTGGGGGAGTGTCTTAAGGGGTTGAGGGTACTTTGAAAAGGGAGGAATATATTATAAATAATATGTGGCCAGAGGGTAGACTGTGACAGAGTAAAGATGGCTGCAAATTCTTGACTATGCTTTCCATCAGAGCATAGTCTTCATTACTGTGAATCTGGGCTTTAACCAATAAAATATGGTGGATGCGATGCTGGGTCAGCTACAGGCTTGTGCCTTTGAGAGAGTCGACAGCCTCTGCTCTCTTGGAAGCCAACTGCTATGTCAGAAGTGTGACTGTTCTGAGACCAGCATGCTGTGAGAAGCCCAAGTAGCCACTAGGAGGAGAGAGAGAGAGAGAGATTGAGAGGTCACTCACTTGTCTAGACCTAGGCACTAGACACATGAGTGAATATTTCTGGGACCTTTCAGTTAGCCCAACCTTCCAGTGAAGCCAGATGAGAGAGTGACTCAGCAAACAGTGAGAAGTGAGAGGCCAGATGTATGACCTCAGTTGAGCTGTTCCAGCCATCCCCGAGCTGTTCAGCCGGTCAGCCTAGACTGGAGACATTGTGGAAAAGAGATGAACAATTCCTATTGTGCCTTGTCCAAATTCTTGACCCAGAAAATTGTGAGCAAAATGTGGTGGTTTTAACGCTAAGTTGAGATTTTTGTTACCTAGCAGTAGACAACTGAAACACAAGTGAGGGAACTGAAATAAAGAAAAATGCTATCATCTGCCCAACCTCACAGAGCAAGTAAGAACCAATGCTTTTTTTCCTTTTTAGTTGACAGGTAATAATTGTATGTATTTATGGGATACAGAGTGATATTTTTATACATGTATGCATTGTAAATCAGGGTAATTAGCATGTCTGTTACCTCAAACATTTATCATTTCTTTGTGTTTTGAACATTCAAAATCTTCTAGTTGTTTGAAAATGTACAATAAATTATTGGTAACTATAGTTACCATACAGTGCTGTAGAACATTAGAAACTTACTTTTTATCTAGCTGTAATTTTGTAACCAGCTTCTCCCTATCCTCCCCATCCTCCACCCTGTGCCCTTCTCAGCCTCTAGTAACCACAATTCTACCCTCTACTTGTATGAGCTCAACTTTTTTTAGCTCCCACATATGAATGAGAACATACGGTATTTATCTTTCTGTGACTGACTTATTTCATTTAACAAAATATCCTCCAGGCTCATCCCTGTTGCTGCGAATGATGGGATTTCATTCTTTTATATGGCTGAATAGTATCCCATCGTGCATATATACCACACTTTCTTTTTCTTTTTCCACTCTTCTGTTGATGGACATTTAGGTTGATTCTGTAACTTGGTTATTATGAATAGTGCTGCAGTAAACATGGGGATACAGATATCTCTTCAATATACTTTCTCCCTTTAGATAAATATCCAGTAGCAGAATTGCTGGATCATATGGTAGTTCTATTTTTAGGTTTTTAATTTTTAATTATTATGGATACACAATATTTGTACTTATAGGGTACACGTGATATTTTGATACAAGCATACAATGTGTAATCACATCAGAGTAATTGGGATAGATATCACCTCAAGCATTTATCATTTATTTATGTTAGGAACATTCCAATTCTATTCTTTTAGTTATTTTGAAATACACAACAAATTATTAATTATAGTTGTCCTATTGTACTACAGAACAATAGATCTTATTCCTTCTACCTAAATTTTTTAAGGAAACTCCATACTATTATTCATAATGGCTGTATGAATTTACATTCCCACCAACAGTGTATGAGAGTTCCCTTTTGTTTGCGTCCTCACCAGCCTTTGTTATTTTTTGTCTTTTTCTTAGTAGCCATTCTAACTGGGATGAGATGATATCTCACTGTGGTTTGGATTTGCATTTTCATGATGGTTAGTGATGTTGAGTACTTTTTCATCTAGTTCTTGGCCATTCGTATGTAGTACCAAAGGTGTTAGTCACATGTTAAATTGTTTATGTCCCAGTCCTTTCCAGAAGACCCTCTGGAACCTCTTTTCCATTGTAAACAAATTTATCTGTCCCTACAGGTTTTCCATGGTATACAGGTTTATTCCCTAGCACCTTGCATCTAATAGTTGGGCACTTATAGTGAGCATACCGTCTTGACTTCATTCTAGAGTAATGATATAATCTGAGATACAGCTGGGTATCATTCCTTGATTTAAAAATCTCAAGTGGGACACTCTCCTCTGAGTGTTCTCTAAAATAAATCCTCTTTTAAAAGCATTTAGTTAGCAAAGTACAACTGACTGAAAATTTCTTAAATGAAATTCAAGATAGTTTATATAATATGCTAAAAGGTAAATAAACAGCTTAATCCTCATAAGACATTAAAGATTTTTTCAAATGTCCCTCTGACTGCACTATCAACTAGAGGTCTTCTTTCTTGACCATTCTCTAGAAAAGAATTCCACTCTGGTCGCTTTTCCCTTCTACATGTTTTCTTCTGGAACATCCAATTCATTCACACCCCCTTATTATGCAAATACAATTTCCTCTTTTATAGAAAATCCAATCTGATATCAAGGCACTGAAACTTGCTTTTAACCTAAAGGGATGGCTGGGTGTGGAGGCCCACGCCTGTAATTCTAGCACTCTGGGAGGCTGAGGCGGGAAGATTGCTTGAGGTCAGGAGTTTGAGACCAGCAAGAGTAAGACCTCGTCTCTACTAAAAATAAAAAAAAAATTAGCCAGACAACTAAAAATAGAAAAAATTAGCCGGGCATGGTGGTGCACACCTGTAGTCCCAGCTACTTGGGAGGCTGAGGCAGGAGGATTGCTTGAGTCCAGGAGTTTGAGGTTGCTGTGAGCTAGTCTGACACCATGGCACTCTAGCTTGGGCAACAGGGCAAGACTGTATCTCAAAAAAAAAAAAAAAAAAAAAATTAAAAAAAAATACCACCCAATAACCTAGAGTGAGCTTATTTTTCCTGAAAAAAAAAGAATTTTCAGAAAAAGTATTATTATTTATAAATTTGCCCAAGATCACATAACTGAGATTCAAATCATGGTGATCTTAACTTCAGAGCCTGCACTAGTAACAATTATCCAAACCTGCCATTCATATTGCATAGACTGACTTAATTTGTTTTTTCATTTTTGTGTCATGAATTTTTCCATGCAGTGAGATATTCATCTGTAAGGATCTTTTTATATTCAGTATGTTAAATGTATTAATATAATAAAGTATATGGAACTAATTTTTTTTCTTTCCACTTCAGTGGTAACCATTCTCCCTAGTTCCAATAGCATTGATGACATCTGCCTCTTTTATAAATGTAATCATATGGTATGTACTCTTACGTGTCTGGCTTCTTTTGCCTGACAGTTTTGTTTGTGGGTTCATTCCTATTGCTGGATATAGTTGGAAATTGTTCATTTTCTTTGTCGTATAAAATTCCACTCTGTGAGTATATCATAATTTATCTGTTCTACTATTCATGGAATGTGATGTTTCTTTTTTGGGACTATTATAAATGATGCTGCTATAAACATTCTGCTGCATGTATTTTGGTGAACATATATATGCAATTTTGTTGAGTACATATCTACAAGTGGACATTTAACTTTAATAGATACTGTCAAATATAATATTTTCTAAAATGGTTGTAACAATTTGCACCCTACCAGCATTGTGTGAGAGTTCTTATCGTTCTACATTCTCATCAACTTTTGGTTTTTCCTTTGTTTTTAACATTAGCCATTCTGGTGGGTGTTACAGTAGCACTTTTATGACTATCCAATGTTCTATTTTATAGATATGTACTATCTTGTATAAAAGGCAGCTCCTATTGTTGGGTATTGAGGTTTCCAATCATTTCTTGAAAAAATATTAACAGTGTTTGCACTAATACTATTGTAGACTTATTTTTTTAAGACTTCTGATACATGTTTCTCATGCACGTGATTAAAAAATAACAAGAGTGTTTCACTGAAGCATTACAAGAATGAGTTATAATTTTTACAACTTTATACAGTTACTAGGAAAAAGACAGAACCTTACATTTTTAATTTAAGTTTATTTCCAGAAAAAGTTGAACATTATGCTTATTGGTAAATTTTATGTACTTAATAAATCACCTATTTTCCTCTTGTGCTTATATTTCTATTGAATTATTTATGAATGTCTTATTAATCCTTTTCTGGCTATATGTCTTACAAACTTTTCCTACTTATCTTTCAATTTTATAAAAATTTAAATTTTTATGTAATTAAGTCTATATAGGTTTTACCTTTGGTATCATGCTTTAAAAGGCCTATTCATACTTTCAGCTTTTCCATTCTGCTCTGTTCTTCCCCCATAGTGTGTATGTGTGTATACACATATATTACATATATGTATATTCAAGTTTTTCCCCTTTTAAAAATAAAAAGCAAACTTTCTCTATGCTATATCATCTCATTCTCAAACCTTCAATACCATTAATTAACTATTTAATTAATTAATAGGCTAATTCACTGCTTCCAATTTCTTACTTTCTGTTTACACTTCAGCTCCTATTAGACTGATTTCTCTTCCTACCTGCTCTGGCAAGTGTCATCAATAATCTGTTGTGAGATTTTTTCCTTACTCTATTATAGAGTAAGAGGAGAGTTTCCCTACTCTATAGTGTTTCCCCCAAGTGAGTTATCCACTAATTACTTCAAGTACTGCCACTTCCTATTACTTCTTATCTTTGTGACCAACACATATCTTGTCTGTGCTCTGAGAGTATCTAACTTTTACTGGATATGAACCCTGGAAAGTCAAATTGACATTATCTTTTCCCTAAATCTACATTCCCTACTTTGATGAAAATGGCATGCCCCTGTCGTCATACAAACTGGAAATCTGGGAGTCATCCTAGATTCTCTCATTTTCTTTGTCACCTACCTCTCATTGGTGACTGAGTTTTATCAATGATTTCCAGTTTCCTTGATTCTAGCTTAGTTCAGGTCTTTACCGTCCCTTTTGAAGATACCTTTAACAGTTTCTTAGCCAATGTTCCTGCCTTCAGTTTTCCCAGACTGTCTTCCAAATCTGATCTGTTTACTCCCTGCTTAAGATTATTTTTATGGTGCTTCATTGCACATAGAAGAAAATCTGTTCTTACCATGGCATATAAAACCTGTCATGATTTGGCCATTTTATCTTGTTTGATTTCCATGCTAAAACCCTTTATAGTACTTTTTAAGGCACAATAAGACATTGTTATTACTATGATTGCACTGGCATTGTTAATGGCTTTAACCAAAGATTTTTGTACTAAGAAGTATGCCCAAAATACAAAATGAGTCTTTCCGTACTGCTGGCTAACGTTTATTAAGATCTTACAAATAATTTTTTTATTAGTTTGAGCAAAACCGGTCAACCTATTATGGAAAAAATGCCTTGGATTAGTTCAATGCTAAATCAAAATTATTTTGTCTGCAGTTTTCTATTTGGTATTATCTATATTAAAATCTTACATAAGTGTGGATTATTGAAGATTTACTATGCACCTTTCCTTCTATTTTTGATTTTATAGAAACATCTCATAGGAATTAACCAAGGTTAAAATAGTACCCGTATGTAATTTCTAATATTTTAATAATATTTTATTCAGCAAGCATATATATTTTTAAGCTATAATTTCTGAAATTTACCCCTTTACCCACACTCTTGACTTTCTGGAAGATTCTTTACCTTCTTCTCCTTTGCCAAGTTAACTCTTCTTCACAACTTTCACATTTCATGTCAGTCATTGTGCCTTCAGGACAGCCTTTTCTGATCTTCCCACACTATGTTAGAGTCTCCTCTTACATGTTTTCATAGAATCATGCCACTTTTTTTGTTCATACTTCAGTCTTTTCCACTGAACTGTAATTGTCTTTTTGCTTATCACAGAAGTCTAGCATATAGTATGGTACTTAGCACATAGTAGGCATTCAGGAAATACTTGATGAATAAATGGATACAGTTCCTTCTGAGATATTTTTCAGAAAGCTATTTGTTTTAAATATAGTTATAACAACTTAGATATATCTAAAAACTATTGTAAAACAATCTACTGACCCAGAGAATGATGTGTCAACTAGTGCTTACAATTTTCCATTTTGTATTTATTTCTAATATAAGATTGGTAAGATAGTCATTAAAATACTTCTGCTTTGTAGTAGAGTAGACTAATTATGTTCCTGGAAATAATTACAACTGCGTACCTAAACTTCAGGCCAAGGTTTACTTGCTTTATTAATAAAAAACTAGTATTGTGAGGGAGTTTTGTGAGCTTGACTCAAAGACACAAGATTAAATGGTGATTATTTTTACAGAATGAGAATATAGTGATGTAGCAACGGATATCCATTGGTGACATTGCCATCAGCATTGGAGGTGAGTGTCCATTTCATTTCACAATAGATGATGTCCTAAGTAGATTGCTTCTTAACCGTGTCTTGCTTCTTTTGGTTCCTGCCGTAATCTGGAGTCTTCTCATCCATTCTACATAAACTCATCTAATGCATTAATTTTCTGGTTAAACTGAATAGCATCAGTTTTTGTTTTACTTTTTTGCAGCCAACAAGCCTGACTAGTATAAGTCCTAAAGGGGAGCCTTGTTCACATGTTCCTCTAGGAAAAATAGATAGGAGTCTTATTTGTAAGGCTCCCGGGAAACCAGTGAAAAGTACTCTAAGGATGGATAGTTAAACTCTTAGGCACAGGAATCAAGGAACCTGAGACTCTGAAAGTTCAGAGAAATGTTTTTGCTCTGAGGAATTCTGAAAGACAGTGTTCAAAATTCCTTAATAAAGGAGATTGTCAGGAATATTTTCCAGGAATAAAACTGACAGAGAATTAATATCTAGAATATAGAACATTTTGTAACTCAACAAAAAGAGATAAAAATGAGAAAGGAAAGAAAAACATAGCAAAGGATATGAAAGAATAAATTATTGAAGATGAAATTCAGATGATCAACTTATATATGAAAAGATACTTTACTTCACTAGTAATTAGTGAAATGTGATTTAAAATGAGGTACCTTTTTTTATTCATCACATTAAGAAAGATGAAAAAGTCACATAGTATCATGTATGACAAGCATGTTGAGTGTAAATTGGGATGGCCACACTCCTGAGATGATTTGGTTATATCAATTAAAAGTGAAAATGGGTTTAAACTGCCACCCAAGAATTCCCCTTTTAGGGGAGTCTTCTGAATAGAAATACTTACACATGTGCAAAAAGAAGTATGTATAAAAAAAGTGAAATGTTGGTGAGGATGTGAAGAAATTGGAACCCTCATACATTTCTGGTGTAAATATGAAATGTTGCAGCTACTTTGGAAATAGTTTGGCAGTTTCTCAAAATGTTAAGCATTAAATTGCCATACCCAGCAATTGCGCTTCTAGAAAAAATACTCAAGGAAAATAAAAACATATTCCACACAACAATTTGTACATGAATATTCATAGAATCATTATTCTTAATAGTGATAAAATGGAACAACTGGTAAATAAACAAAATGTGATATAGCCATACAACAGAATGCTATTCAGCCGTAAAAAGGAAGAAAGTATCGATACATGCTACAACGTGGATAAATCTCAAAAACTTTATGCTGAATGGAAGAAGTGAGATATAAAAGACCACACATTGTGTGATTTCATTTATATGAAGAGGCAAATTTATAGATGTAGATTAGTGGTTGCTCAGGCCAAGAGTGGGAATAGGAAATGACTATAAATGGGCATTAGGTTACTTTTGGGGTTGATGGGAAAAATGTTCCAAAATTAAATTATAGTAATGATTGCACAACCCTATAAATTTATTTTAAAATATCCCTGAATTGTAGGTGTATGGTTTTATTTCTGGGTTCTATACTCAGTTCCATTGATCTATGTGTCTGCTTTTATACCAGTACTATGTTTTTTTAGGTTACTATAGCCTTGTATTATAATTTGAAGTCAGGTAATGTGATGCCTCAGATTTGTCCTCTTTGATTAGGATTACCTTGGCTATTCAGGCTCTTTTTTGATTCCATATGAAATTCAGGATTGTTTTTTCTAATTCTATGAAAAATGGCGTTATTATTTTGATGGGAATTGCATTGACTCTGTAAATCACTTTGGACATTATGGATATTTTAACAATATTGATTTTTCTAATCCATGAGCATAGGATGTTTTTCCATTTGTGTCATCAACAATTTCTTTCATCCGTGTTTTATAGTTCTTTTTGTAGACAGAGATCATTCACCTCCTTGCTTAAGTATATTCCTAGACATTTTTTTTTTGCAGCTATTGTATGTAGATGGTATTGAGTTCTTGATGTGATTCTCAGCTTGACTGTTATTAGTGTATAGAAATGCTACTGATTTGTGTACATTGATTTTGTAACCTAAAACTTTGTGGAATTTATTTATTAATTCTAGGAGATTTTTGAGGAGTCTTTATGGTTTTCTAAATATAGGAGCATATCATCAGTAAACAGGGGTAGTTTGACCTCCTCCTTTCTAATTTGGATGCCCTTTATTTCCTTCCCTTGCCTGATTGCTCTAGCTAGGACTTCTAGTACTATGTTGAATAGAAGTGGTGATAGTGAGCATCCTTGTCTTATTCTAGTTCTTAGGGGAAATGATTTCAACTTTACTTCATTCAGTATGATGTTGGCTATGGGTTTGTCATGTTTGGATAAAGCATACAAAAATATACACTGGGAAAAGAGTGCCCTATTCCATAAATGGTGCTGGGAAAATCAGAGGGTCACATGCATAAGAATGAAACTGCATTCTTATTTCTCACTATACATAAAAATTAACTCAAGATAGATTAAAGACTTAGATGTATGACCTGACACCATAAAAATTCTGGAAGAAAACTTAGGAAAAATTCTTCTGTACGTTAACCTAGGCAAAGAATTTATAACTAAGACCTCAGAAGCAAATACAACAAAAACAAAAATAAGTAAATGGAACTTAAGTAAACTAAAAAGTTTCTGCACAGCAAAAGGAATAACCAATAGAGTAAATAGACAACCTACAGAATGGGAGAAAATATTTGCAAAGTATACATCCGACAAAGGACTAATATCCAGAATCTAGAAAGAACTCAACCAAATCAGCAAGAAAAAAACAACCCATCAAAAAGTGGGTGAAAGACATGAACAGGTATTGTTCAAAAGAAAATAGACAAATGGCCAACAAAAATATGAAAATATACTCTACATCATTAATCATCAGGAAAATTCAAATTAAATCCACAATAAGATACCATTTTACCCCTGTCAGAATGGCCATTATTAAAAAGTCAAAAAACACGATATGTTGGTTTGGATGCAGTAAAAAGGGAATACTTATACACTGTTGCTGGGAATGTAAATTATCAATAGTATAAGCACTATGGAAAACAGTATGGATATTTCTAAAAGAACCAAAAGTAGACCTACCATTCAATCCAGCAATCCCACTACTAGGTATCTAGTCAAAGAAAAAGAAGTCATTTTAGAAAAAAGACACCTGCACCCATATGTTTGTTGCAGCACAATTCACAATTGCAAAGATATAGAAGCAACCTATGTGCCCATCAACTGATGAGTGAATAAAAAAAATGTGGTATATATACACTATGGAATGCTACTCAGTTATAAAAAGGAATGAAATGTCTTTTGTAGCAACTTTGATGGAACTAGAGACAATTATCCTAAGTGAAGTATCTCTGGAATGGACAAATACCACATGTTCTCACTTATAAGTGGGAGCTAAATGATGGGTATACATGGTCATATAGAGTGGTATAATGGACTTTGGACACTCGAAAGAGGGAGGTTGAGAGGGGGGCAAAGGGATGAAAGATTATCTATTGGGTACAATGTATACTATTTGAGTGATGGGTACACTAAAAAGCTCTGACTTCACCAATATACTATTCACCTAAGTATCAAAAAACCACTTCTATCCCATAAATCTATCGAAATAAAGAAAAATAATCACTAAATTATACACTTAAAACAGGTGAATTTTATGGCATGTAAATTATTTCAATAAAACTGTTAAAAATGATTAATAACTAGGGACTTTATAAACATTACTATAGCCTTAGATGGTAGGTCATCACTTGTATGAAGGACAGCTGAAAGAAATCATGAGTAGAGACATATCATGATGTTAGGAGAAATAAAATGGAGAGAGAGAGAGAGAGAAAGACATGAACATGATGTCCATTATTGAATTATCTATAATAATGGAAACTAGAAATAACCTAAAAGCCCATCAATAGAGAAACAGGTAAAATATGGTGCATTTGAAAAAAGTAATTCACAAAGTGATATGTAGAGCATGACGCTACTTAGGTATATTTTTAAAAAACAGCAGTATATGTTTTCTGTGTAAACATATATGTATGTAAAAATATAAAAAAAAGAGATCTGAAGGCCACCAGCAGATTTAGAATAGTGGTTGCTTCTAGGGAGCAGAGAAGAGGAATTAGGATGAGGGTAGTAATCAAGGGTGCCTTAAGTGTTATTTGTAATGTTCTAATTTCCAAATAGATACTCTATTCAACATTGTATAATTTTTAAAGGATAAACAGAAATATGGACTTGAAGCAAATATTCCAAAGTATCGATAATGGTATTTCTGGGAGGTGGGAATAAGAGTGAGAAAAGAAAACCAAAATCCAAGAAACAAATATCGCTTATGAATATAGATGCAAAAATTCTCAAAAAATCCTGGCAAACCAAACTTAGTAGCACATCAAAAAAAAATCCACCACAACCAAGTGTGCTTCATCCCAAGGATGCAAGGATGGTTCAACATAGATAAATCTATAAATGCGGTTTACCACATAAACAGAAGCAAAAATAAAGATTGTGTGATCATCTCAATAGATGCAGAAAAAGCATTTCACAAAATTCAGCACCCTTTTATGATAAAAACTCTTAACAAAATAGGCACAGATGGAGCTGATATCAAAATTATAAAAGCCATGCACAACAAACGCACAGCCAAGATCAAACTGAAGAGGGAAAAGTTGAAAGCATTCCCAGTCAGAACTGGAACAAGAAAAGGATGCCCACTATCACCACTTCTTTTCAACATAGTGCTGAAAGTCATAGCCAGAGCAATCAGGCAAGAGAAGGAAATTAAGAGTATCCAAATGGGGAGAGAGGAGGTCAAACTATGGCTCTTTGCTGATGATATGATGTTATATCTAGAAAACTCCAAAGATTCTGCCAAGAGACTCCTGAAATTGATAAATAAATTCAGAAAAGTCTCAGGTTCCAAAATCAATGTACACAAATCAGTAGCATTTCTATACACCAACAACAGTCAAGCTGAGAATCAAATCAAGACTGCCAAAATTTAAGGTAATGACAGTAAAAGATTGTTTTGGATTTGTATGTGAAGCTTAAATGGCCCCCTTCTGCCACCTTCTGGCTGACTCCATAGCTTATAGTACTTAAGAGCTAAGTGTCATCTAATTATTCCTGCAATGGTTGGCACCAGATCATTTATTAGGTTGCCTGGGTGATTTCAAATGGGGTCAGTTTAAGCTATATTGTAGTCCTTGTGCCTTAAGCTAATATTTATTTCTTAGTTTTAATATGTGTGTGTTAGAAGTGGATACCACATGGTGTGGAGTGGATTCTCCTAGAGAATGAAGTTAAAACTACTTTTCCACTGTGCTAAAGTTTCTTCACATATTACTTGATATTAAAACTATATCAAGTTTGTTAGCTGTCTATCATAGTCGCAATAAGAAAATTATTTATAGAGTGATCTAGAAATGAAAGTTACTGAAATCACTGCCAAATCCTTATACAGAAACTAATGGATTCAGTAATCACTTAGCAGAGCTCTAAAATAAATGGAGAAACCATATGTACAAAAAAGAACTCAACAAAATCTTAGCAATTTATCTCTCTGGTTTTTGGACACTTTAATGTATTTCCATTTATTCCAAAAAAGATTTTGGGAAAGGCTTAAAACTTTTGAAAATGTAATTTATTTAAAATAAGTTTGATATACTTCTTGGAGGTAGGTAGGAAAAAAAGAAATGAAAATAAAATACTATATAGAATGTTGCAATTTTGTAACTTTTTGCAACACACTTAACCTCTTTGTGCCTCTGGAACATAGGATAATGATACCCAATCTAAAGATAGGTTGTTGTAAGGAATGAATGTGCTATTTACTTCATGTAAAAAAAACTTAGAACAATGCCTGACATATAAGTTAGCATTATTATCATCATCAATCTTACAACATTTAGAATATATTATGTAGTCTAATATATGTTATAAGAAAATTTGGTTCCAAAATATTTGAAATAGTAAGTTTTATATTTTCTTACAGTTTTACATCCAATATTAAATTAAAATAGAGACATTATAAGATAGTGGAAATGCATAACCCTCTAAAGTAGTGTAGAAATATATGTGATACACTGGGGCCTAATAAAGGCCTTCTATTTCTGTGACTTGTCTTTGATTTGAGATACCTAAAACTGTCTCATAAAAGAGCCATGGGGTCTTGAAGAAATTAGTCAATTCAAAAACATTTACTGAATGCTTACTGTATGATCACCATTATGTTAGATTCAGGAGGTAGAAAATGATGTGAGAAGCTCAGAGGAAGAGTTAGAAGTATAAACGTAATTATTACAGTGTGGTCAGTATAATAATATGGGTATTATATTTTAGGAGCTAAAACAGAGGAAATAGCATTGAGCTACACTTTGAGTGGAGAAGATCAGCCTTCTACAATAGTAATTATGGGTAAAAGTGAAATGTGTGATTTTTCTTAATGTGAACATTGTAATTTTTCTATCTGAGCCTATAGCCCGCTACCTTCACCATTCCATTCTGTGGAGTCAGAGCAACTACACTGGCAGACAAATTCCTGAGATCTTAAGTTTGCCCTAATCCACACTGTTAAGGGCTCTTGTGTCAGTGAAAGGAGTAACTATCCCATGCCTTCTCCTTTTGTGTAGTGGTAGTGGGTTGAGGGGAGAAGTTTCATCTTCTTTTCTTCTGTTCAGGTATTTAGAAAGCCTGCCCATGGAGATTTAGATATTGGGCTACCTGGCCATAATCTTGACTAGAGGGTCAGTAGATCAATGGGAAGGTTCTGAAGGTGGTAGAGGGAGACTGTGCCTGCATCAACCACAATGAGGAGTTTCCTATTCCATGTTTCATATATTTTACTACTCTTGGAAATAGAATCCCACTCTCCTCACCCCCATTACCTTATGACACTTAAGTCTTGTATTTTTTATGGTTGCCATAACAAATTCCTACAAATTTAGTGATTTAAAACAATACCCATTTGTTATCTCACAGTTCTGTAGGTCAGGATTCTGGCAGGCTCTTCTCTGGAGTTTCTGGGGAAGAATCTACTTCCAAACTGATTTATATTTGGGGGGAATCCAGTTTCTTGTGATTATAGGACTAAGGTCTCTGTTTCTTTGGTGGCTGTCATCTGGGGGCCACCCTTACCTCCTAGAGGCCTCTCTCTGGTGCTTGTACGTGGGCTCTAATATCTCAGAGGCAGCAGTGATGTGTCCAATCTTTCTCTCACTTGGAATCTTTTTTTTTTTTTATTCTTATTTCAGCACATTGTGGGGGTACAAAAGTTTAGGTTACGTATATTGCCCTTGCCACCCTCCCATCCACCGAGTCAGAGCTTCAAACTTGTTCATCCCCTAGACAGTGCGCATCACGCTCCTTATGTATGTATACACCCATCCCATCCCCCACCCACATCTGCCCGACACCTGATCAGTGCTATTCCTAAAGGCCCTCTTAGGTGATGATCAGTGAAACCAATCTGATGGTGAGTATATGTGGTGCTTATTTTTCCATTCTTGGGGTACTTTGCTTAGTAGAATGGGTTCCAATTCTTTCCAGGAAAATACAAGAGGTGCTATATCACCATTGTTTCTTATAGCTGAGTAGTACTCCATGGTATACATATACCACATTTTATTAATCCACTCATGTATTGATGGGCACTTGGGTTGTTTCCACTTCTTTGCAATTGTGAATTGCCACACTTGGAATCTTAATGACATCTCACCATAGCTCTCTTCTGCTTCCAGCTGGAGAAAGTTCTCTGCATTTAAGAATGAATGTAATTATAATGGGCCCACCTAAGTAATCTAGGGAACTCTATTTTAAAGTCACTAATTAGTAGACTTAATTACATCTGTGGAGTCCCTGTAGCTATGTGTTAAGACTTATTTACAGCTTCCAGGGAGTAGATGGAACTAATGGGGGCAGCATTGTGTTTATCAGAAATCGGTTAGCTGCCAAGCCTGGTTTTGAACCAAAGTGGGAAACTGCAGTTTCCCACTATGCAAACACACAGAGTTAGGAAAGGGCAGTTAGTTTAGTAGTATTATTGTTTAATATATGAGTGGCTGAAATGGAACTAAATGGAAGGCTGCTTAAGGTTTATGAAAGTCCTTATGCCTGGGGTATGGGTTTGGACTTTGTAGGCCATGGGAAGACACTTGAGTTTGTCTTTTTGTAATTACACAGTTAGGGTTGTGTTTTAGAAATATGACTGTATTTTAGTAATACGACAAACAGGATGAAAGTTGGAACCAAGACATAGGGAGTTTGGAAAGAAGAGGAAGTACAGGGAGACTGTGACCTTTGGTATGCATGCTTAAGACTCATAGTCACAACTGAGAGGAGGATATATTTACTATTTAAGGTAAATTTATCTGTTGCCTGGACTGTTGCAGTAATCTTTAATTGACATTTGAGAAGTTATTTTCCATGTTTCTATTCTTATCCTCCACCTACAGAGAAAATTTCGCAATCCATTCTCCTCCCAGTAGTTACATTATTTCTGCCTCATTTCTATCTCAGGGTCTTTAATTCACTGTTTCTCTCTGCTTGGTATACTCATCTTCCATCATTCCTTGAGTTTTTCTTTATACTTCAGGTCTTGACAACTCTAAGTCATGTTTCTCAGACAGTTTTAGACCACCCTATACAAAATAGACCTCTACCCACAAATTACCTTCTGTATATCTTCTTTTACTTCTTTCTTCACATTTCTCAATCCACGAAGGAGAACGAATTGGGAGAATAGAGTGTTTCAGGGAAGGCCTCAAAGGAATGATTGGTTCATAAAGAATCGTAATCAGGCCCCATTTAACTAATACAGGCTTCTCCATTACTTGCCAACATATATTCTGTTCTTCACAGGGTTTTTTCTTTGTTCTGCTGGCATCATAATTATTCTTTCCTCTAAGCCTTCATTCACATAGTTTCATCTTCTTGAGTTGCTCTTGTCATTTTTTCTGATCCTATCTAAATCCTGTCTATACCCCAAGACACTTCTTATATTTCACATATGCCATTCCATTTTCCTCAATACCTAGTACACCCTGAACTCCCCTTTCTACTCTTCATGGTCTTTTGGGATTTTAAAGTCCCGTAAGCAGAAAATACTAGGGATGCTAGGCTTCTAAAATTTCCAAACTTTGTATTTACATTTGCTGTGGAGTCTTTCATGTAGATGGAGTGGCTGGAGTTCCTTGGTATGTGAAAAGTATTTCATGGACATTAGAATTATTTTGTTAACAAATTGGTATCTTGAGCCATAATAAGTTAACTATGTAGAAAAATTTGCCTCTATTCTAGTTACATATTTGATGATATGTCATGTAAATCTTGAGTTGTTACATAAACATTACTGGATTTTCCTTTTCTTATAAAAATTCCTCTTACATAATTTTTTTATATTCTCTACAATTTAATCATTGGACATTATAGATACTCAGTACATATTTGCAGGTGGTTGGATATGCTCTCTTTCTTCAATTGTTGATTAGGTACAAAAATAAATATCAAGGTCCATTGGAATGCATTAAATTTTTTTTGAAATTTACATAACACAAGGCTCTAAATGGGCTCATTACACCAATATCAAAAACATTTTTTGAAAAATTAAGAGCCAATTCATTTTTGGAAATATCTGCCACTGTTCCAAGAAATAAAATATTCATGAGTAGAATTTTACTCTTTCAAGGCATGACTAATAAGTCCTATTTGAATGGCTGTAAAGCAATGGAATAAATTTCTCTCTGTTACTTGACATACATTATAGAAATTGTACATTTGTAGATGAAATGAAGATAAATAAGGGAGGAAAACCAAACAGTAACATAAGTTGCTACATTGGACAATTAAAAAACAATAAGCTATCAAATAAAATCTGAAAATAGCTGTATCAGTGATTTAAACATATCATTAGTAAGCATGCTCATTTTCCCCTGCCCCTTAAAAACACCTGCAAGACATTGAGCAAGGCATTCTAAAGCTCTTATTTGTTGGATGGAAGAACAAAAACAAAACAAAAATGCTGTTCTAATCAACACTGCAGGAGGTATACTCCAGTATATCAGTATTAAAAATATATCTTTCGAGAAAAGATGAAGTTAATTTGCCTGCTGGTATCACTAATAGTTGCATTTAATTAGGTAAACAGCCTAAGTTCAGAACAAGTAAAGTTTGATTATTTCTGGTGTATTACTAAGCTATTTTACTGTGACTATGATACAAATGAGAATTTTATAGTTTTTTTCTTTTTATTATATTTGATAGCTATTGACAGCAAATTTAGTTCTTATTTTCTGTTAGATTCTGACATTTGAGAAGTTATTTTAAAAACACATTGAGTTGTCTGTGTTGACTATTTTCCTATCTGAATATTTAGTTGTTTGTTTTAAAAGTACTACCAGTGAATATATTTTATATTTTGAAGAAAATATAATATTTTCTATTCTTATATTATAAAATTTTATTAAGGATAAATATATGTGTCATGGGAATTTTTTTATTTAAAGAAAACCTATTTGCCAAGTTTTAATTATGTAAAAAGAAAAACCTTTTTGTCCAGGATTGCTCAAAATCTAATCTATTCTATAATGTAGATACCTTAGCTGCAAAAAAGGACAATTAAAAAAAAAGATATTTTAGCATACAAGCTATATTAGACAGTATGGAACACAGAGAACTGACACTTTTCATGCTTTAAGGACAATATTGCTTTGATGTCACTGGAATTTTTCATTCAATTCTATAGCATTCTGTCCAAATTGCATATAATCGGTGGTTGTGCCACATCCACAAAATATTACAAAAGAATAGTTTTTAAAAATCTTGTTTGAACAATTTAGTTGTTTGCATGCTTCCAGTGGTTAGACTAAAAAAAAAAATATTGAAATATACTTTGATTTTCTTTAATGTAATTGATAGCTATATATTAATAGTTATTAATCAGATGTGTTCATGTAATACTAGTTGGCATTTTTGTAATATTTACAGGTTATGAAGCAATTTCAGTTATATTTTCTTATTTGAGCCACACACAAAACCAGTGATATAGCAGGGAAGTTATTAATGATCTTGTTCTGTGGAAGAGAAAACCAAACATTATAGAAGTAACAGATAAAACAGTGGCAAAAATGTATCTATTAGCAAAACAGGTACTGGGTTCTTTAAAATATTTAGTGTGCAAGGAATCAGTTAAGTCATAGAAATAAGTGCCTTGAATACCAGCCTCCACAGTTCTTCCCATCTACAATATTCTCTTCAAATCATCTATTCAGAACTAGCTTAAGAGAAGCAATATCTATCAGCAGTTCTGTTTAATATTATCAATATACCTGTCATTATTCAGTCATTAAGTGGATGATCAGCCAAGATAATACAACCTTCAAACAACTTTTTTCACCTTACATCTTTTGATCCTGGGTATTTATCAAGCAACTATCTGCTATTACATTTTTTAACATAAGTTTGTGCTGCCTCAATACATTGTATCTCCTCAATAGGCCCTGAATCAAATGTATACCTTGATGAAATCACAAGTTAGAATAAATAATAATATACAGTAGCTCCAAAAAATATGTATAAATGGGAAATTTAAAATAAGTTCATTTAAAAAATAGAAAATTATTTGAAATTTTTTTCACTATAGGCATAAAAAAAGAAAAGAGGTAACAGAGTTCTAGCCTGTAGCTATCACAGGAACTATGCTTCCACAAAATTATGGATGTTTCTACTGTCCAGTTCTGTCCAGTAAACTTCCTGTAATAACGGAAGTATTTGATATTTGCACTGTCTAGAAAGTACCCATGAGGAGCACTTGGAATATGGGTAGTGTGACTGGAGAACTAAATTTTCAATTTAAATAACCACATGTCACTAGTGACTACCATATTGGACAGTGTACTCCAGACTCAGGCATCTGAATAAAAGCAATTTAAATTCTTGAAAGAAATAGTAGAAAATACTTATGTTTTGCTGTAGAACATATGTTTTGAACATTTGGATCTTCTTACGTTAGATTTTGCTAAAATTCAATAAACTTCCATTTCTCTTTTGATGTGGAATAGTAAGATACTGTTTTTGTGTCTTGTATTATCTTATCCCTTAATATTTACCAAGATTATAAAGTTTTTTAGTTTACTATACTTTGATATTTATTACTATTTATTATTTTAGGAATTATGGAGGGTCCAAGGATGAAAAATATAGAGTGTGATTGTGAAAATTTATTTATATATTTAAAAGTATATCAGTTTGCCAAGTGTGAAACTGACAACTCCTCATTAATAATGGCACCATCATTGTTATTAGTAGTCATTAAATTTTATATAAAAATCACATTTTTATGTAACTTTTTGTTACACAAAGTACTGTGAAAAAAGTACTAAAACTTTATTGTGGAATTATTGAGAAATGTATGTTAATTTCACACTGAGATCAAGGTGGAGCATGTTGAAAGTCAGGCTTCATCTTTTAAAACTTTTATTTCTAGATCTATTTTTAAATTATTAAAATCGAAAGTGATTGGATTGGCTTCTCGTTCCAATTAAGATGGAACTGTCTCTCCCACTGATTGCACCTAAAATCTTGAACAGAATACAGAAAGTAGCTATGGAAGGATTTTGAAAAGTAAAGATAGCAGGCAGATTGGGAAGGAAAATCAAAACTAGAAAAGAGACAGATAAAAGTAGTGAATTTCCTGCTTTTAAAAATTTCCTCCCACATCTCCCAGCTTCGACTCAAGGCAACTTGAATCCCAAAACTGTGCAGTGGATTCAGGCAGAAAATACTCCAAGAAAAATCCTCATTTTCTGATGACAGAACCTGTAAGGAAATCCCCTTCAGGAAAGAAAAAAATAAAAGAAAACTCATTTGTTTGTTTTTCTTCTGGTCCTGCTTGGAGGCAAGACACACACCTGACACTGCACTCCTGTGGCAGTGGTGACAGCAACAGGAACCACACAGATACCTTAAACTATGAGAGAGAATGGAAATGACACAGAAAAGAGTCAGTGAATTAGAATAGAAGATCAGAAGAAATTTTCTATTGTAAACAACAGGGAAACCATGTTTTTTAAAAAGGGAATAGAGATTTAGGAATCTGTGGGACAATATAAAAATGTCTAACATACCAGTCATTGAAATCACAGAGGGAGAGGAAAGCAATTGATGCAGAAATAAAAAATTGAAGATGTAATGGCTGAGATCCTGAAGTTCAGTGAACCCTAAGATGATAACGTCATAATCAAATTACTAGAAACCAAAGATAATTCATCACCTGCAGTCCTGCTTTAAAAGAAGTGCTAATGAAAGTTATTGAGGCAGAAGAAAAATGATACCAGAGGTAAATCTGGAACTTCATTAAGAAAAGAAAGCAACAGAAATGATAAATATCTGGGTAAATATAATAGACTATTTTTCTCTTCTTAGGTTCATTAAAATATATATGATGGTAGAAATAAAAAGTTGTAACATTGGTGGAGTTTTCAGCATATATAGATCTATAACAACCAAAATAAAAAGGGAGAAGAGTTGAAAGGGAAACAAATATTGGTAAGGCTTATAAATTACCCTCAAAGTGGTCACTTTTAATTCTAAATACACTGTGAAAAGTGAAGTCTATTGAAATCTCCAGAACAACTCTTCTCTGAGGAGGACTACTGACGCAAGCCCAAAGTCAATGGAGGAGACAAAAACGAGTGTACCAGAGGAACATGAAGCTTCTGACACCTATAGCAAACATTAAACACAGCTCACCTCCTTGGCAGATTAACAAATCTACACAGTAAATTTACCTTTGTTCCTTTTACCCAGTGTAACATGGTGAACTTAAAACAAAAAAATTAAAGGCATACTTAAAGGCAAGAAAAAATACCCTGAAGAGACAAAGCAAGCATCAGAACCAGACATGTATTACAGATGTTGGAATTATCAGATAGGGAATATAAAATAACTATGATGGATATTTTAAAAACTCTAATGGAAAAAGCAGATAGCACGCAAAAGCACATGGGTAATGTAAACAGAAACTAAGAAAGAATCAAATGGAAATGCTAGATATAAAAAACACTGTAATAGAAATGAAGAATGCCTTTGATGGGCCCAGTAAGAGAATGGACACAGTTGAGGAAAGAATCAGTGAGGCTGAAGATAGGTCAATAGGAATTTCCTAAACTGAAATAGAAAAAAGAATGAAAACAAACAAACAAACAACATCCAAGAATTGTGGGCTAATTTTAAAAAATGTAGCATATTCATAATTGAAATACCAGAAGGAAAAGGAAGAAAAAAGGAGCAGAAGAAATATTTGAAGTAATGGTCAAGAATGTTACAAAATTCACGGCAGATTTCAAAACACAGGTCCAGGAACCTCAGAAAATCCCAAGCCAAATAAATACCAAAATAACGAAACCACGCATATCATATTCAAATTGCAGAAAACTAAGAGGAAATCTTGAGAGAAGCCAGAGTGGGGAGGGGGAGAAAAGACTTCACCTATAGAGAAACAGAGTAAGAATTATAGTAGACTTCTCATCACCATGCAAGCAAGAAGAGAGTGGAGTAAAATATTTAAAGAGTTGAAAGAACAAAAAAACACTGACCTAGAATTATTAATACATATCCAGTGAAATTATCCTTGAAGAGTTAAGGACAAATACTTTAACAGACAAATAAAAACTAAGGTTATTTATTGATTGCCAGCAGACTTGTGCTATGAGAAATGATAAAAGAGGTTCTTCAAGGAAAGGAAAATGGTGCAAGTTAGAAACTCAGATCTACATAAAGAAAGGAAAATAATCAGAAAAGGTAAAATATGATATTTTAAAAAAATGCTTCACTGATCTAAAAGATAACTGTCTAAAGTCATAATAGTAACAATGTACTAGGTGATAATGGGATATGGACAAGTGAAATGAATGACAACAATGTCACAGGGATGAGAGAAAAGATTTGGGAATACTGTGTTATAAAGTACCTGTGCTACAAGGCAAGCAATATAGTGCTATTTGAAAGTGGACTTAGGTTAATTTAAAATGTTCACTGAAAACTGTAGGGCAAGCGCTAACAAAAATTTCTAAAAAGAGGTATGATTGATAAGAGGAGATTAAGTGAAATCATATAAAATGTTTGATTAAAACCAGAGGTGGCAGAAAAATAGGGGAAAAGGAAAGAATAAATGCAATGAGGAAAAACATTTACAATGTGGTGAATATTAATCTAACTATGTCAATAGTCACTTTAAATGTGAAAGGTATAAACACAACAATTAAAAGACAGAAATTGTCAGAGTGGATAAAACACAAAACTTAAAAAAAAAAAAAAAGCAAGACCCAGTTATGTACTGTCTCTATGAAACCCATTTTAAATATAAAGAATAGGCAGAAAAGAGATGGAGGAAAATGTATCGTACTATCACTAACCAAAAAGAAGCTGGATTAGCTCTATTAATTTCAGAAAAAGCAGACTTTAGAGCAAAAAAAAATGATCAATAATAAAAAAAGGGTATTACATAATTATTTGACAATCAATTCTCCAAGAAGATTTACCAATCCCAAATATATGCGCTTAACAACACAGTGTCAAAATACATGAAGCAAAAGCTGATAGATCTGAAAGGAGAAACAGACAAATCTAATGTTATAAGGGAAGCCTTTAACACTCCTCTTTTAATAATTGATGTATGATATTATGCATTTGTCCAAACTGATAGCACAACACAAAGAGCAAGCCTTAATGCATGAAAATTCTAAAAAAATCATTTAGAACATTGGTGGATCCCAGGATGGAATGCAGAATGTGACAAAATAATCTAACTGTACTATAAATATATGAAACAACCTACTCAAGCAAATGGGGATAAAAGGTATTGACTTAAGTTACTTTGGAAATAAGTGGAGTCCGTAAAACTAGAGGAAAAAGAAACTATACATAAGTAGTGTACTTGAGTTGATAAAGTTATTTCCTGCAGGCATAAATTTGTTAACCTACAAGCTTAACAATTCTGATGTTGCTATATGTGCACACTGAAATTGGGTAAGTAGGTAGATGGATGGTTGATGGTGGGAGCCAGATTTCTCACTGTTGGAGTGGGAATTTACAGATAAGCAAGGGGAAGCAGTTAGAAGGAATCATGCAGTAATGCACTACAGCTGTAGACACCAGGATGAACTCATGGTTAGCTCATAGACATAGATGGTTACAATAGAAATACTTATGGACAAAGGAATATGCAAATGTTAGTATGCTTGCATTCTCAGCTAAGAGGTCCTAGAAACAGCAACCTCAGTAGCAACGAGGTACCCAGTTCTCAGATCTTGATTTCTAATACCATTCTCCAGTAAAAGGAACTAGGGCTCCTTGGAGAAATGGCTGATTCAAGGACTGGGGCAGGAAATACACAAGGTGAGCATAGGGCATCTTATAGTGCTTAAGGGTAAGGAAGTGTTCAAACACAGGCATGCACACACAATGATGGGGGTATATCAAAGGGACATGGGAGGCAATTAAAAGTGTTTCCAATGGTCAATGTTGGAATAATTTGAGCAGTAAAATAAATAATGTAGTATAGTGGATTATAAATGTCACAGACTTTAAAGAGGTAATAAGGGAATATTAGAAACAATTTTATTCACATAAATTTGACAACTTAGTGAAAAATAGACCATTTCTTGAAAGACACAAACTACCAATACTCATTCAAGATAAAATAGATAACTCAACAGTCCTATATCTATTGAACAAATTATATTATAATAGTATTTGTAATCTTCCAAAAAAGAAAACTGTCCCAGATAGTTTTACTAGTAAATTCTACTGAATGTTTGAGGAAGAAATATACCAATTCTCACAATCTCTTCTAAAAAATAGAAAACAGAATACTTCTAAACTTATTTTATGAGGTCAACCTTAACCTGCTACCAAAATCATGCAAAGATAGTACATAAAAATAAAACCACAAAGCAATATCTCTTGTGAACATAAACACAAAATTCCTCAATAAAATACTAGTAAATTGAATCCAGCAGTATATTTAATAATAAATAAATAAAATATACCAAAGCCAAGAGGTGTTTATTCTGGGAATTCATGGGTGGTTCAATATTTGAAAATTAACCAATGTAACCCAGCATATTAGCAGAATAAAGAAGTAAAACCACATGATCATATCAATAGAAGCTGAAAAGCATTCGACAAAATTCAAAATTCCTCCAAGATAAAAACTCTCAGCTACCCAGGAATAAAAAGGAAACTTTCTTATCTCAATAAGGGGCATCTGCGGGGAAAAAAAAAAGTCTGCAACTGATATTATAGTTAATGACAAAAACTGAATGCTTTCTTCCTAAGACTTGGAATAAGAATGTTTTTACTCTCACCCCTCTTGGATAACATTGTACTGGAAGTCTTAACCAATGCAAATTTGCAAGACAAATAAATAAAAGGCATACAGATTAGAAACACAAAAATAAAACAAAACTGTTTGTGTTCAAAGATGACATGATCGCCTACATAGAAAATCCCAAGATATCTACAAAAATGGAAAAAAAGCTTCTAAAACTTAAGTTTAGCAAGGTTGCAGTATACAACATTAATATATAAGTTGTATTTCCATATAGTAGCACTGAACAATTGTAAAATGTTCTTTAAAGTACCATTTACAATAGCTGCAATTTTAAAAATATTTAGGTATAAATCAAATGAAATATGTGTGACATATGTATGCTGGAAACTATAAAACACTGATGAAAAAAATCAAAGACCCAAGGAAATGGAGAGACATACCATGATTATGGATTGAAAGACTCAATATAGTTAAGATGTTATTTCTCTCAATAAACAATCAAAATAAAAGCTTAGCAAGATTATTTGTGAAGACATAGACAAATTGATTTTAAACTTTATATGGAAAGGTAAAGGAACTATAATAGCCAAAACAGCTTAAAAAAGAAAAAAATGGAGAATTTACACTATCAGATTTAAGACTTACTAGAAAGCTACAGTAACCAAGATAGTGTAGCATTAGTGAAAGAATTGACACATAGATAGGTCAATGGAAGAGAATAGAAAGTTCAGAAATACGCCCACACAACCTATCATCAATTGTTATTATTATTATTTTTAGAGACCGGTTCTCACCCTGTCACTCAGGCTGCAGTGCAGTGGCGTGATCAAAGCTCATGGCAGCCTTGAACCCCTGGGCTCAAGCGATCCTCCCACAGCCTCTCAGGTAGCTGGGATTACAGGTGTGAGCCACTGCAACCGACCAGTCAAATGGATATTTGACAAAGTTGCAAAAGCAATCCTATTGTGTGAATGGATATATAAATCGTGGTAAAAATTCATGCAATGGAATACTATTCATCAACAAAAATGAGTGAACTACTAAAACATAAATAAATCTCAATTGCTATACTATGCTAAATGAAAGATGCCAGTCTTAAAAGGTTACATAATGTATGAATCCATTTATACAACATTCTGGAAAAGGCAAAACTATTACTCTAAAACGTTTATTTGAATAGCAGGGGTCATAGTCATGTCACTTGTCCTCCACATGGAGCAAATACATTGTTTACATATTAAATATGCTTTCATGTTTTTCTTTTCTTTCACCTTCAAACTCTAAAATGCATAGTTCTACTGGGCCCAAACAGAATTATAAACAAATGTGGACAGTGAAATTGGATGAGTATTGTTGACCATCCAAATGAAAACATTCTCATAGCAAATTCTCAGACTCTGGATAATCTATCCAAGAACCAATCTTACCTACCACTATTCTTTTACCTCCACTTCCCTACCCTTGTTGGAAAAATACTGCATTTGAAAAAGTGTTTACTCCTTGTAATAGTCAGTCTTCTGTAATACAAGGAGCCCTAATCTAGCAGTAGGATCTAGATGACTTTGGGCAAGTCACTTAATAGTCATAAGTTTATGTTTGCATCTTAAAATAGGGATAATAATACCTGTGCTGCTTATTTTATTTTTATTAATAAGAATCTCATGAGCCTTACAATAATTTCACAATATTTTTACAGTGCAAATCACTTTTTATGTTATAAAGGACTTGGCAAATGTGTCATTACTATTATTAAATATAAGAAATAGACAGGACATAGTGGCTTGCACCTGTAATAATCCTTGCGCTTTGGGAGGCCAAGGCAGGAGGATCACTTGAGGCCAGGAGTTTGAGACCAGCCTGGGCAACATATTGAGACCCCCATCTCTACAAAAAATAAAAAATAAAAAAAAGTTAGCCAGGCATAGTGGCACACATCTGCAGTCCTAGTTACTCAGAAGGCTGAGGCAGAAGGATCACTTTGGCTGAAAGCAATCAGGCGTTTGAGGTTGCAGTGAGCTGTGATCAAGTCATTGCAATCTGGCCTAGGTGACAGAAGGAGACCCTGTCTCAAAAAAATATATATGTACAGATATATAAGAAACAAACCAGTATTTTGTGGTATCTTATGGCAATTAAAGCAGATTCACTCTGAAAATTGCTATAATTTCTAAAATTAATTGCAGAACGAATAAAGACTTTATAACCTCATGAAGTTGATTACTCTCTAGTTTTAAAATCTTACATTATTTTACTGCAAGATATGCCATTATGGCAAATTTTGGGTACATGGATAGATATTTAGGGCAAATTAAAATGCTGAAAATAACATCAAAAAGAGTAACGAGCAATTTACTTCTTAACATTAATTTGAATTATAAGGAATTCATAATTTTAGTTAAAATTGTAGTTCTTTCCTTCTAGCAGTAGATGCCAGTAGAGTTCTTCTTCTTTTTTTTTTTTTTTTTTTTCCCTTCGTAAAAATCAAATTGCCTAAGCACTTCCATAGCAACAGCTTCCTGGTCACGTTACCTTATATAGAAACATTGCTCTGAGGGCTAAATATTCTACTTTCTATAAGGACTTTAAAACAAATGGAAACAATTTTATTGAAAAAAATGAACAGATTTCAAATGTAGTATTTTTGAGATACTCATTTAGTGAAGCTTACTTTTTTTTGCTGTTGTAATTTTGTTTTAAATCTTATGCATTGTTTTAAGTAAATCAATCTTAGTATTCTAGTTAGGAATATGGAATTTCTGTACTTAAGCAATGTTGAATATAAGTAAGTCTTGTTAGATGTTTTAAAAATGAATAGTCAGGCTGAAATGTTAGTATTAGTTTGTGTATTTGGCAAGAAAATACCATGAGTAAAATTTGGGGGAGGTTAATATGTTAGAGAGATAAATGATTAAAGGAGCGTGATTGGAAGCAGAGAAAATAAGAATTTATTTTAGAAATCCACATTTTCACTGAGTGAAAATGGAACCAAAGAATGAATAAAATTTAGTAACTGAATATAGAGAAAAAGGAATTCAATGATAACACTTCTATTACGATTGTCTATATATGAGCAACTTAGTGCTTTTTGGATTATTTATAAAGATTTACAAATAAAATTCAAACATTTTCAAGTATGTGATTATTCTACTTAAAGATCTTTAAGTTGTTAAAAATGAAAAAATACTTTCTTCATTTAATATGTATTTATTGAGTATGTAATACATGCATTGCATTTATGAATTTAAGGAACTCAAAATTTAGGGACACATAAATTCATAATCAGCAAATTTTAACATAATATTATAAAGTCAGTGAAAACAGAGGAGGTAACAGTTTATTTTTCTAGAAAGTATGTGGGAGACTTCACAGAAGAGGTGCCATTTGTACTGAGCCTTGAAGATGAATTGAATTTAACTTAGGAGAGCAAGTCAAAGGAATTTCACGCACTTTTTCCATACAGAATCAGTCTGTGCTCTACAAATGTTTATTAAAGACTATAGACACTTAAAGTCTGTTTTGTGTACGGCACTGTCAAATGTTAATAAACAAATGATGTATTATTATACACATAATATTTATACATAAAACTACACATTTAAAAAGTTTCTTCTAATAGATACTGTTGTCTGTTTAGATTGATATTAATTTTGCTACACAAAAAGTATAGACAAATGAGCTGTTACATGGCAAAATTCATTAGTCAATATTTCATTAGTGGCCGTGTGTGTGTGTGTGTGTGTGTGTGTGTGTTGTCCTAATTTGATTACATGATTGTTCCTATTCTATTTGTCATTATTGTTTCTATGTATTCTATTTCTCAAATAGTTGGCAGGAAATCTGGACTAAGATTTTTTTAGATAATTTTTTTTAAGATTGCTTTTCCTTTCCTTTTTTTTTTTTCTTTTCTTTCTTTCCCTTCCCCTCCCTTTTATTCCCTTCTTTTCCCTTTCTTTCCTTCCTTCTTTCTCTTATTTAGCACTTCCAAAGAGAACCACACAAATTTCTCTGCCTTTATTTAATGTCAAAAGGCAAGTACTTAAAATTCTTGTTAAGGGCCACAAGTTAATTTTTTTCCTGCAAATTGATAATGACAAATTTTATTTACTTTTAATCAAGAGATGTTTCTAAGTGAGACCACTAAATCAGGGGTTTAGTTTACGCAGTAGTCCTTAGTGTTAAGGTTTTAAATTTAACATGTCTTAGCCACCTAGAAGGAATTTTTTTTCTCTCACTTGAAATTTCTTGCTATGGCTGATTTTACATCATTTTAAATGTTGTATTTTGTTGCTTTTTTCAAATTTTAGTATGTTTTAAAATATAATGCTCATAGCAAGACACATGCAGCAGATTTAAAGGTTGATAAGCAATACTGACATACCAAGTTTCTGGAGTGTCTGTATAGACCTAAATTAGTAAGTTAACAATATTAAGTTTTTTAAGGTGCTAGTTCAGATTTTTTTAAGTTATAACATATGTGTTATAAATTTGTTTTGTAAGAGTTTCTACCACTTTTTGATGAAAAATTAACTGCTCATAAGGATTCATAAAATCTATATATTGGCTGATTTCCTGGAAAAATACAATATTTCTTTTTAACATATTTGGAGGGTGGTTTGGCCTTCAGTTGTTTGCACAAGGTTGTAATACATGTTTAACTAGTTTTGTTTTTTAAAAAAATTTTCAGCCTACTATATATACAAAGCTTTATATTTAATGCTCTGAACTTCTATATTAATATTAACACACTAAAATAGGCAGATATGGCAAGTTTCTAAAATACCCATCTCTAGTTGAGATGAAAAGAGTTTTGCTAAGAAAAGCTCAGTAATGTGCTGTTTTATATTAACAGGAAACAGAGCAGCAGTAGTGGTTTGAATACCCTGCAAACAGGAAGTTTGACACATGCATAGCTCTTAGCTTCTGTGTAAGAAGTTGTTGAGCTCCTTCTGGAAATATTTGCAGTTGCTTTAAGTAAAGTGTAAATGCACATGAATGGCAGCTTACAGAGAACTACCTTATAACCAGCATACAGGTACAACTACTGCTCTTCAGAAATTGGAAGGTTTTGCTAGCCGATTATTTCATAGACATTCGAAAGGTACTGCACATGATCAGAAAACTGCTCTGGAAAATGACAGCCTTCATTTCTCTGAACATACTGCTGCTATATGGGACAGATCAAGTAAGTTTTTTTTTTTTTGTTTTTTGTTTTCACAAAAACAGATACACTATAACTAGCAGCTACAATAGTAATGGGCATTTTAGAATCAAACATGAATCCTGTTTTGTTTATATTTTTATGATCTGAACAGGACATTTTGCAAGATGAAGTTGAAAGAATTCCACAAAAACTTGATTATGAGTTGAGCTGAATCATGTAGCTTTTATCAATGTGTTGTTTTATATTTGACTAAGTTCAATATCATGAGAAAATTTTCTAAAAAATTCTGACATCATTTCTAGTATATGTTACTGTTTTTGTTATTGTTCTTATATATAAAAAAATACCTGAATTTTAGAAACAGTGATCTGTTTACTTTTTAAAATTTCTTATATTTATAAGCTTTAAACTTTGAAAAGGGCAAGAACAGTCTTGAACTTATAATTAAATATCTATGATGTTTGCCACCTTTTATTTTTAAATGTATGTGTGAAAGTTATACAAGCAGAAATTTCTAAAATAAAAACATTATTATTCTATGTAAAGGGATACATTTATAACATTTTGAATATCAGAAGCTTTCATAATTATATTTTATGTCATATATACATATGACTAAAAATGGGGGAAAGAATTGTTATTGCATGTATCACATTGTTTCCAGGCATGTTAAAATGTCTGGACTTACTGCTTTGCTAAAATGGTGCTATTGGAACCATTTTTGGTGGCATGCACTTTACAAGATAAGTTTCATATGTAATATACGCAATATAAGCAGTATTAGTACCTCCATTCCACACCTCACCTTGGACTCTCCTCAAAGTATTTTTGTCACTCTGATTAAAGGAACAATAGAATTACCCTTGGAACTCTTGCCCCTTTTGGTGTTGTTTGTTTGATTATCAAATAGCCCTAGGGTTTGCCTCTTTCTGTTTATATATTGCATAGCAGTTAAGGAAGAATACTCAGCTAAACCAAAAAGAAAAAATGGTTTACAAAATTTGCTTCTTAGTTTATACAGCACTTTCATAGTTCTGTAGAAGCTTATTGAAATTAATTTTTTTTACTGAATCAGAGCTTTTTTTTTTTTTTTTTACCATATTCAACCTATTTTAGGGAGAAATTGAGGAAGAATATATATTGTGCAAAATTTTTTTAATTCAAAAGGTTTTGACTATCTATAGTTAATCTTTCTGTATAAGCAAGTTGATGGATGCGGAATATAACATATATAAGTGTGTGTGTATATATTTATATGTTTAAGTTAATGAACTGCTGAATATTGAAAAAATGATACATTATTAAAATTTACCATGTAAGGAAAGCTTGTTATTCATTCTCTTTGTCCTATTTAGTTAAATTGCATTGTCCTAAGCTCTTTTGGAAATCATTTTTATGCACTTCAAAGATCTTTTAAAGTTAAATGAGGAATGAGGACAAAATTGCATTAATTTCTGTTTTACTAATACCTGTTCCTCATATAGTGAGTGTTTAGTAAATGTATCTCAAATCAATGAATGTCATAGGTTTTTAATAATTAAAAGTTATATTTAAACTAGACCCTCACCATTTTTTAAATTTATGGAACCTAGGATGCTTTCTGAAACACATTTTAAAATCTAGCAATGGAAAATAGTATCATGAGCCATGATTTCTTTTGGAAAAACAGATGTAAAATATTGACATTTTTCTTGATTATGAAGTCGAAAAAATAAAACAAATAGGGTCATTGTACACAAATAATATTAGGAACAAACCTTGTAGCCTTACAAATAAGGCATGATGTAAGAAATACGTAAAGAATAATTGAATGCTCATTAATTATTCCTCTGCTTTTCTCATTGCAAAAATATCATAATAGACACAATACTTTTATATGTAAGGATGAGTATGGTAAGCACTGAGCTCTAGTTTCCTATTATGGAATGTGTTAATGTAGAAGAGAAAACACTGATAGAGCAAAAACAGAGGAATCCTATTGTTTCAAAATTCCAATTTTATTTTTGTGGTGAAAACACAAATTTTTATTCATTTGCAGAGTGAGTTAGGGAAGGAGTTTTTACTATGCCAAAGTTTTCATACAAACCACATTCTTCAAAGCTACTTAAAGCAGTTACTTGCATGACTTGTTTGACAAGAAAAAGGAATGTAATATCTCCTGATGATAAACACTCTGAATATGTTTGTTCCCCAAGTGTTATTTTAAGAAATCAACTAAGCACAGAAACTACATGTAATTTTTTAAAAATTAGGTTCATGAACTATTGAGTAAAGAGTGTTTACCAATTGAGGCAGATATGAAATGTAACAAACTTCAATCCAAGTTTTTTACTTCTCCAGTGACATTATGTATAGGAAGAAATACAGAACAAAGGCCACATAGTGGTTTCCAGGTGCTTCATCTTTTACTACTAAATTAAGTAACAGGAATTCCTGTTTGATAACATAAATATGTAACAGCTAATTCCATGCTCATATAAGTACATGAAGTTCAAAGAAAAGCATGGAGACATTCTGCTTTTTGTTCTGACTTAGAATGAATGAGAATATTGACATTCATTAAGTTCTCTTTCTAGAAAATTTATTATGGTTAGCTTTTAAATCTTCCTTTGATCATAAATGGTATGTTGAGTTATATAATATTGATTGAAGTTTTGTGTGTTTTAAATGTTTGACTTTATACATTTAATAAATGTCTAACTGCAACACTGTAAGGAGCGAATAGGTCAGTACCATCAAACACTTTACCTGTCTTCTTTTCCCATGAATTGACAGGCTATTTTTCATGTAGGTACAAATCATATTAATGAATCTTAGATTTAAATACTGTATTGGACAAATGAGCAATTATGATTATTGATTTCCTCAGCAGAATTAGATAACTAAAGTGGTTGTAGTGGACCACTTTATCTAGTCAGTTTTACCTTTCCAAAGTCTATACAGTCTTTCAGACAATGTATTTCCTATTTGTCAGTCTGAATGAATCTGTACCATTTAATTTCTAAATTAGAATACTTTCCACACTATCTTTTTACACTAATTTTTTCATGTGCAACTATTCTATAAGCATCTTGATAGTAGTCAATTTCTACTCATTTGGCAAACCTTTTTTGAGTATTTAGTATATCATAGTAAGTAAACAAGTTTCTAGGAAAATAATATCTAGTTCTTACTCTCAAAAACAAGAGTAGGAAGAGCAAACATGGCATAACATTCAGGCATAATGAAATGGTTGCTTAAAAATGTGTAAGTAGCTTGCTGTGCTAGCTAAGTGTAATTAAAAAAATATTGCTAAAGAGAAGATAGGGGCCTTCAAGAATATGGAAGAATGAATGGAATTTCAAGACCCAGAGAAGGAGGAAAGGGTTATCTTATTCTAAGAAAACATATGCAAATATGTGAAAATATGAACATTTAGAATTTACTTAAAAGATTTAGATATTGTCTAGAAAGGTAGTTTGTGGATCTAATATTTAAAAGTTTTCTATCAGATATTCAGAATTTTGGACATGCATTCTAATAGACAGTAGGAGCCAATGCATTTTTTTAGATTAGAAGAAAATATTATGCAACCTTTGTTAAGCGAGCCTAAAGAAATTTAACTAGTATAATTTAGGATAAGTTATTTAATAATTTGCTTTTTGTTCTACATAGAAATGTAAACAGCTACTATACATTTTGTGGTTTTGCTGGCACTTAATTAGAATTAACACTTTTGACACCACAGTGAACATGGCAACAGATAGTCAGATAATGGATTGCACTTCATAACAGTGCTTGTTCAAGATGTTAATTCTGTCTGCAATTCTCTTTCTATATTTCTACGAATGGTAAATTTGCTCATACTTTAAGGCTTCTCTCAGATATCATCTCTGTATCAAAATCACAAGTGTCCTATTTCTCTATCCTTCATCATTATTAGAATTTATAAACTTGTTTATGTTCTCATTATCATCTTTCACTTAACTTTCATTAAGGCTTATTTTATAAGAACATGTCAATATATTTCATTATTGCCGGCATAATTCTCAATAAATGTTGAATTGTTTTTTAGATTAATACTAAATATCACTATAGTCTTACACTAACAAGGTTCTAATTTTTTCTATTCTTTGCAATTTATTTTAAAGGCCTATGATCATTGACCAAAAGCAGTAAAATGCTGGCCTGACTCTAGTAAATACCATATTCCAGAGACACTGAATTTTTCACTGAACCTGTGTATTTTTATCATGATTTTTTTTTTTTTTTTTTTTTTTGAGACAGAGTCTCTCTCTGTTGCCCGGGCTAGAGTGAGTGCCGTGGTGTTAGCCTAGCTCACAGTAACCTCAAACTCCTGGGCTTAAGCGATCCTACTGCTTCAGCCTCCTGAGTAGCTGGGACTACAGGCATGCGCCATGATGCCCAGCTAATTTTTTCTCTATATATTTTTAGTTGGCCAGATAATTTCTTTCTATTTTTAGTAGAGATGGGGTCTCACTCTTGCTCAGGCTAGTCTCGAACTCCTGACCTCAAGCGATCCACCTGCCTCGGCCTCCCAGAGTGCTAGGATTACAGGCGTGAGCCACCGCGCCCGGCCTATCATGATTTTTTTAATAAAAATTTGAATAATCAGTAGACTTCATAGAAAAACTAAAGATAAGAGATATTAAATGATTTGAAATCATAAAATATTTCCATTGTCTATTTCGCAACATCAAGTACTATATCAAGTGTACTAACATAATGAGAAGCTTTTACTTGCTTGTGCTTTGCAAAAATAGCCATACAACAGGATTAGAAGAGAGCCTTGCTACCCAAAGTGAGGTGTGAGTATGGCATCATTAGCATCACCTGGAAGCTTGTCAGAAAAGAAGAGAATTTCAGGCCCCACCTAGACATACTGAGTCAGACATACTGAATCTGCTTTTTTAACAAGATTCCCCAGCTAATTCATATGCACATTAAAGTTTGAGAAGCACTTTTTTCCTAGTAACATTTTAATCTGATTTCCAAATAATGTATCTCCACTGGAGAAAATATGGAAACCGTAGAAAAAAGTAACAAACTCACACACAATCCTGCCAAAAAAGAACCACCGTTAATGTTTTTGAATATGTATTTTGTGTATAGATACACAAATTTCCACCAGCCCCCAAAGTTATATCTTTCAGTACACGGTGTTTTATAACTTTTTCCTTATAAAGAGTTGTTTTACAATATCTTTTTGTATTCAATCATAATTACTTACTATAATTTATTTAATTAATCACTGACCATGTATGTTGTTTTTAACCTTTTGCTATTATATAAAAAAAGTTCTCATAAACATCCTTGTAATTAAATTTTTGTGCATATTCAAGATTATTTTTATTTTTATAGGACAAATTTAAAGAATGCATGACCATTTAAAGGATTTTGCATTAAATTAATTGCATCCTATTAATAGATATATATGTACGTCCTTTTGGAGTTAAATTTGTTTCAGTATTCAGGGACGAGCACCTGTCATATTACAATGTTCAAATTCCATAGTAAAGTTTTCGGTCACATCAAGCATGCGTTATTTTCTCCTTTATTATTAGTATTTATCAAAATTTTTCCTACATTTTTTTCAAGGTACACCAATGATACTAGTTTTTAATTATTATAATTATTTTTTCATAGATTATAGCAGTTAAGAATGTGTAAAAAATAATTGCATAGCTGTTATCTTTAATGAAATGTGTTTTTTATTATTTATTTTTTTTTTACAAAGTTAACGTTTAAAATATTTTATGTCAGGTTCTGTGGCTCACGCTTGTAATCCTGGCACTTTGGGAGGCTGAGGTGGGAGGATCACTTGAGCCCAGGAGTTCGAGACCAGCCTGGGCAACAGAGTGAGACCCCTGTCTCTACCAAAAGAACAAAAATTGACTGGGCATGGTGGAACCTGCCTGTAGTCCCAGGTACTTGGGAAGCTGAGGCAGGAGGATCACTTGAGCCCAGGAGTTTGAGGTTGCAGCAAGCTATGGTGTTGCCACTGCACTCTAATCTGGGCAACAGAGCGAGTGCTTTTCTCAAAAAAAGAAAAATAAAGGTATTGTCAAAACAATATATTGACATTTCTAAAAATTTAAAAATATAGTGACTTATACCTGCCTTTTACAGCTGATGGTGTAATGGTAGGAACATAAATGTAGAGGCAGAAAATACAGATTTGATTATTAGCTCCATCCTTTATAAGCTGTTGATGTTAGAAAGTTTATCTCTCCCCCCCAGATTTATTAAGATATAATTGACAAATAAAATTGTGTATATTGTGTATAATGTGATGGCTCTATATGTATACATTGTGGTGTGTTAAATCAAACAAATTAATATAGCCATCACCTCACATACTTATCATTTTTTGAGGTGAGAACATTTAAGATCAAATCTCTTAGCAATTTTCAAGTACGGGCATACCTGAACGATATTACAGGTTTGGTTCCAGACCACCTCAATAAAATGAGTATCACAATAAAGTAAGTCACACAAATTTTTTGGTTTCCCAGTATATATGTGTTATGTTTACACTATAAACTATTACATGTCCAAAAGCACTATGTAAAAAAAAACAATGTGCATACCTTAATTTAAAAATACTTTATTGCTAACCATAATCTGAGCATTCAGTGAGTCATAATCTTTTTGCTAGTGCAAGGTCTTGCTTCCATGTTGATGGCTGCTGACTGATCAGGGTGGTGATTGCTGAAGGTTGGGGCGGCTGTGTCAATTTCTTAAAATAAAACAAGTCTGCCACATCAAAGGAACTTTTGCTCTTCCCTTCATGAAAGATTTCTCTGTAGCTGCAATGCTGTTTGATAGCATTTTATTCACAGTAGAACTTCTTTTAAAATTGGAGTCCATCCTCTTAAATGCTGCTACTGCTTTAGCAACTAAATTTATGTAATATTCTAAATCCTTTGTTGTCATTTCAACAATGTTCATAGCACCTTCACCAGGAGTAGATTTTATCTCAAGAAACCACTTTTTTTGCTCATCCATAAGAAGCAATACCTAATTCATCTAAGTTTTATCATGAGATTGCATTAGTTCAGTCACATCTTCAGGCTCCACTTCTAATTCAATCATAGTTATCTTGTTATTTCCACCAAATCTGCAGTGATTTCTTCCACTGAAGTCTTGAACCCATCAAAGTTATCTATAAGGGTTGGAATCAGTTTCTTCCGGACTCCTGTTACTGTTGATATTTAGACTTCCTTCCATGAATCATGAATGTTCATCATTAATGGCATCTAGAATGGTGAATTCATTCCAGAAGATTTTCAGTTTACTTTGTCCAAATCCATTAAAGGAATCACTATGTGTGGCAGCCATAACTTTACAAGATATATTTCTTAAATGATAATACTTGGAAGTTAAAATTACTTCTTGATCCATGGGCTGCAGAATGGATACTGTGTTATCAGACATGAAAACAACATTCATCTTGTATATCTCTATAAGAGCTCTTGGGCAAGTAGGAGCACTGTCAATGAGCAGTAAGAATTTGAAACAAATGGTTTTTTCTTAGTAGTAGGTCTCAACAGTGGACTTAAAATGTTCAGTAAACCACGCTGTAAACAGATGTGCTGTTATCTAGGCTTTGTTGTTCCATTTATGGATCATGGCAGAATCAGTTTAGCATAATTCTTGAGGACTGTAGGATTTTCAAAATCATAAATGGGCATTGGCTTCAACTTAAAGTCACCAACTGTATTAGCCCCTAACAAGAGAGTTAGGCATTGACTTCTCCTCTGTAGCTATGAAAGTTCTAGATGGCACCTTCTTCCAATATAAGGCTGTTTTGTTTACATTGAAAAATCTGTTGTTTAGCATAGCCACCTTCATTAACTGTCTTAGAGCTTCTGGATAACTTGATGTAGCTTTTCCATCAGTACTTGCTGCTTCATCTTGCACTTTTATTTTATGGAAATGGCTTCTTTACTTAAACCTTATGAATCAACCTCTGCTAGGTTCAAACTTTATTTCTGCAGCTCCCTCACCTCTTTCAGCCTTCATAGAATTGAAGAGACTCAGGGCCTTCTTCTGTATTAGGCTTTGGTTTGAGGTAATGTTGTGGCCAGTTTGACCTTCTTTCCAGACTACTAACTCTATATCAGCAATAAGAATGTTTCAGTTTCTCATCATTCATGTGTTCACTGGAGTAGCACTTTTAATTTCCTTCAAGAACGTTTCCTTTGCATTCACAGCGTAGTCACTTAGTCAGATTTATACTGTCTGACTTGCTCTAGCTTTCACTACTTCTGTTGTTTTACCTGCCTGGCACTTGTATTTGGCCTATAACATCTCCAATGTTAAGCCTGAATCATCAATCTAGACACTCCTTTCCTCTTTGATAAAGCCTCTTTAATGTGCCTTCCTACTCATGGGCCATAGATCTATCATTAAAATTCATGAAAGCGTTCTGGTAATTCTGAACCTCAGAAAGTATGAGGTCTAAGTTCTGATCCCTCCTTTTCAGAATTCCTGTTTTATTTTTTATGCCGATATCCTTGTTTTCTTAATTATCTCTCTTTACCACAGAGTACTGAGAAAGAACAGCCTTTACTAAGCCCCAAAGGATTTGGTTAGGTCCTTCCTCCAAGATAATGGATGTCTACCAGCCTTACCTTTACATAATTAAGTTGTCCACTGAAATGATTCTTCCCAGAGCAAAGAATGTCTACTTTAAGTAGATTGTCTCTTTCTAAGTAAAGAAATACTATTTTTAAAAATTGAGGTATAATTTACATACCATAAAACTCATTCACTATAAGTGTATAATTCAATATTAATTAGTAAATTTGTAGTGTGATGCAATCATCATCACAATTCAGTTTAAGAACATTTCTATCAAGCCCCAAATTTTCTTTTGTTACCCATATGCAATCAATACCCACTCTCACCCAACCTCAGATAAACACTGATCTACTTTTTTTTTTACTAAGTCATCAGCACTTTAAATAACAATGTCTTTTTTTTTAATTTTCAGAATATCATGGGGGTACAAACATTTTGATTACATAAACTACCCTTGTACCATTTGAGTCAAAGGCATAGTGCCCATCCCCCAGATAGCTTGCATTGCACCCATTACTCATCTACCTTCTGTCTCTATAGATTTTCTTTTCTGGACATTTTATATAAATGGAATTATATAATATGGAATTTATTATTTCTGGCTTCTTTCCCTAGAATAATATTTTTGAGGTTCATCGATGTAGAACATATCAATAGTTGGTTCCTTTTTATTGCTGAATTATCATATTTTATGTGGATATAACACATTTTGTTTATCCATTCTGTGATTGAATAACATGAGAATTGTTTCTAGTTTTTGACTATTTGAATAATGTTGCTATAAATATTTGACAATAAGTCTGTATGAACATATGTTTTCATTTCTCTTGAGTGGATATCTAGAAGTAGAATTTTTAGGTCATATGATAAATTTACCCTTACCTTTTTAAGAAACTGCCAAACTGTTTTCCAAAGTGACTATACCATTTTACATTTTCACCAGTAATGTGAGAGCACTGAAGTTTCTTAACATGCTCATCAATACTTGGTATCATCAGTCTTTTTGATTTAGCCATTTTGTGGGTGTAAATCAGCATTTTAAAATTGTTGTTTTAGTTTCTATTTCCCTAATAATTGATGATGTTGAGCATATTTTTATGTTCGTTCAAGCCATTTATATATCTACTTTGGAGAAATGTATTTTCAAATCTTTTGCCCACTTTCAAAATTGAGTTGTCTTCTTATCAAGTCTTAAGAATTCTTTATATACTCTGAACACAAATTCTTTTCTAGATATATAACTTGCACATATTTCCTTTCAGTCTGTGGTTTGCATTGTCATATTTTAAAATGATGATTTTGAAGAGCAAAAGTTTATAATGTTTGTGAAGTCCAGTTCAACATTTATTTTCCTTTTTATATTGTACTTTTGGTATCAGATCTTAAGAAATATGTGTCTAACTCAAGGTAATGAAGATTTTTAATCTTAATGCTTCCTTCTAAAATTCCATATTTTGAGTTAAGTTTTGTATGTGGTGTGAGGTATGGATTTAAGTTTTTTTTTTTAATATGGATATCCAATTTTTACTGCACCATTTGTTGAAAAGACTTTCCTTTCTCCATTGAATTGTCTTGGCACCTTTGTCAAAAATCAATTGAGCATAAATATAGGCATTCATTTCTGAATTCTCAATTCCATCCCAGTAAACTATATGTCTATCCTTATGCCAATGCCATACTGTCTTGATTACCATAACTTTAAAGTAAGTTTTGAAATCAAGTAGTGTAAGTCCTCTAACTTTGTTCTTCTTTTATCAAAATTGTTTTGGCCATTCTGGGTCCTTTGCATTTCCATATAAATTTTACAATCAACTTGTCAGTTTCTAAAGAAAAGCCTATGGGATTTTCATAGAGATTATGTTGAATCCGTAGATTAACTTGTGGAGAATTATCATCTTTTTTTTGTACCCTCTGGACTCTTGCAATTTTTATTAACAGCAATTATTCTCTAATTTTATAGTGATTAAAAACAAAAATAATCTTTTAACTGGTAGTGACTACTTGCTTTTGAAAATGAAATTTAATGTTTTGGGAATAAAATTAATTTGGCTAAATAGTAAAACAAATTAAGTAAGTTCAAATAATGTTTTTTCAACAAAAATTTAGTCAGCTTCTACTTTGCGTGAAGTACTAAATTGAGAGCTCTTGATGTTTATAAGCCCGTGAAACAGATAATGCTTAATAAGCGCTATAAATAGATGTTCAGACATTTCTCTTAGAGGTTGAATTTTCTTAATTAAAACCAGATGAAACACAGTCTGTTAGTGAACACTATTTTAACCACATGGCCATTGTTGTGATACCAACCTAGAGACTATCACCAAGGGCAGGAAAAATGCTTTGCTAAGGTTTGTGAATTTGGCTACACCAGTTTGTTGGTTTTACACTTTGGTTGTCATAATAGCTGCTGAAGGTCTTGGGAATATGTGAGAAGGTGTGTTAATGATAATGCTGATGATGACAGGAAAAGAAGATCCTATATTCCTGAGAAAAAACTAGATTTGATCAAATGCTATATTTACCAGTGATGTTTAGATTTTGTGTCACTATATACTTACTGCTGTAAAGGCAGTGACTTTATTAAGAAGATTGTACTTTCATGGAGGCAAGTAGACCACTCAGTTTGGCCATATGATTTACACAAATCTATTTAGAAATTGTGACTTTTTTCTTTTGAAGAGTCTGTGATTCTTCAAAATCCTGTGATTCCATTGAGCTCAAGACATTTGACCAATGGGAGGTGATTGCTGTATCCAGTTGGCATTAGCTATTTGAATTTGTATATCTACACAGTTCTGCTATTTTTTTGGGGGGGGTGCTTTGTAATATGGCCTTTTCCTTTTTTTTTTTTTTTTTTAAATTTCAGAATATTACAGGGATACAAATGTTTTGGTTACATGGATTGCTTTTGTACTACTTGAGTCAAAGTTATAAGTGTGTCCATCACCCAGATAGTGTATATTACACCCATTAGGTATGATTTCACCCATCCCCTCTTCTCCACTCCCCCTGAATGATTTCCATTGAGTTTTACTTCCATCTGTGCACTTTAGTGCTGATTGGTTAGTTACAATTTAATAGTGAGTACATGTGGTGTTTGTTTTTCCATTCTTGCGATACTTCAGTTAGGAGGATGGTCTCTAGTTCCATCCAGATTGTTGCAAAAGGTATTAATACATTTTTATGGCTGAGTAGTACTCCATGGTATACATATATCACATTTTATTAATCTACTCATGAATTGATGGGTACTTGGGTTGATTTCACATCTTTGCAATTATGAATTGTGCTGCAATAAACATTCAATTACTACCTAAATAATATTGAGTCTTGCAATCCATGAACATGAAAGGTCTATCCATTTATTTAGATGTTCTTTAATTTCATTAGTGTACAAGTCTTGTTAAAGTCCTAAGTATTTTATTTCTGTTAATACTGTTGTGAGCGGACCTGTTTCTTAATTTGACTTTTGGATTGTTTGTTGCTGGTATATACAAATGTTATTGATTTTTGTATATTGATCTTATATCCTATGATGTTGTTAAACTCATTTTTTATTTCTATTAATAGTAGTTTCTTTGCAGATCCCTTAGAATTTTCTACATATAGAATCGTATCTTCTGCAAATAAAGACAGTTTTATTTCATCTTTGTCAGTCTGTGTGCCTTTAATATCTTTTTTCTTGCCTCTTTGTACTGGCTAGAACCTCCAGGACAAAGCTGTATAGCAGTGGTGAATGCCTTGTGCCAAGTCTTATGGGGAAAGCATTCTATCTTTCACCATTAAATATGACATAAGCTGTAGGATTCCCCCGCCCCGATATGCCCTTTAACAGTCTGAGGAAGTTCCCTTTCTAGTCCTAGTTGTTGAGAGGTTTTTATCATGGCTGTTGCATTTTGTGGAATGCTGCTTCTGCATACACTGAGATAATTATTGGGTTTTGTCCTTTATTCCATTAATATAGTGTAGTCCATTAATTGATTTTCAATGTTGAACCAACCTTACCTTCCTGGAATAAATCCTACATGGTCATGTTGTAATCCTTTTTATATACTGCTAGATTAAATTTGCTGGTATTTTGATAAAGATTTTTGCATCAATGTTTGTGATGGATATTTGTTGGTAGTTTTCTTTTGATCTTTGCCTAGCTTTGGTATCAGGCCTCATAAAGTGTTCCCTCATTCACTGAATTCTGAAAGAGTTTGTGTAAGGTTGATATTATCTTTGAATGTTTTATATAATTTCCCAAAGAAGAAATGAAGACCTGAGATTTTCTTTGTGGGGAACATTTTAATTACAAATTCAATATTTTAATTTTTTATCGGTTTATTGAGATTTTCTATTTTTTTCTTGACATAGTTTTGATAATTTGAGTCTTTCTAAGAATTTGTTCAGGCCGGGCGCGGTGGCTCATGCCTGTAATCCTAGCACTCTGGGAGGCTGAGGCGGGTGGATCGCTCGAGGTCAGGAGTTCGAGACCAGCCTGAGCAAGAGTGAGACCCCGTCTCTACTAAAAATAGAAAGAAATTATATGGACAACTAAAATATATATATACAAAAAATTAGCCGGGCATGGTGGTGCATGCCTGTAGTCCCAGCTACTCGGGAGGCTGAGGCAAGAGGATCGCTTGAGCCCAGGAGTTTGAGGTTGCTGTGAGCTAGGCTGAAGCCACGGCACTCACTCTAGCCCGGGCAACAGAGTGAGACTCTGTCTCAAAAAAAAAAAAAAAAAAGAATTTGTTCATTTCCTCTAAGTTATATGATTGGCATAAAGTTGTTTATAGTGTTCCCTTATAATCCTTTTAATTTCTCTAGCATTAGTGGTGATGTCTTTTCATTCCTAATTTTTATAATTAATATTTCTTGTTTTTATAAATTTTATTTTAATATTTGGTCAATCTAGCTAAAGTGTTACTAATAAGACTTTTCGTCTCCTTCATTTTTCTCTATTGTTTTTCTGTTTTCTATTTCATCGACTCCTTTTATTTATTTAGTTTTTTAAAGGCTGGTCAAGTGAAGCAGTGAGAGTGGAGAAGAAACAAAGGAATCTGTAACTGGTTGTGATCAATTAGATTGTAAACACCACTGCACTCAGACCAACCTCATTGACTCCTGATCTTTCTTTTTGTTTTTGGTTTGATTTGCTCTTCTTTTTTTGAGTTTCTTAAGGTAGAAGTTTAAATTATTGATTTGGGACCTTTCTTCTTTTCTAACCTATGTGGTTAAATCTATAGACTTTTTTCTAAGCCCAGCTTTATTGACATGTGATAAATGTTGATATGTTGTAGGTTTTTTTCATTCAGTTCAAAATATTTTCTAATTTCTCTTGGAATTTCTTTGTGATTTAATATCCAAATATTTGGGTATTTCTAAAATTTCTCTCTGTTGTTGATTTCTAACTTAATTCTGCTGTAATCAGAGAAGATATTTTGAAATATTTAGCAATCCCTTTAAATTAATTGAGACTGACTACATTGCCTAACATATGATTAATATGGAGAATTTCCATGTGTGCTTGAAATGAATGTGTATTCTGTTGATGTTAGGTTTTATATTTTATAAATGTCAAGTTTTTTTATGGAATTATGTAAGTTTTCTGTATCTTTACCAATTTTCTGTCTAGTTTTTCTATCCATTATTAGGAGAGAAGTATTGAAATTTCCAGTTATAGTTGTTGCATTATTTCTCCTTTCAATCCTGTCAGTTTGTTTTTTTTTTTTTAAATATTGTAGGGGCTTTTTGGTTCAATGCATATACCTTTCTTTTTTTTTTTTTTTTTTTTTTTTTTTGAGACAGAGTCTCACTCTGTTGCCCAGGCTAGAATGAGTGCCGTGGCGTCAGCCTAGCTCACAGCAACCTCAAACTCCTGAACTCAAGCGATCCTCCTGTCTCAGCCTCCCGAGTAGCTGGGACTACAGGCATGTGCCACCATGCCCGGCTAATTTTTTCTATATATATTTTTAGCTGTCCATATAATTTCTTTCTATTTTTAGTAGAGATGGGGTCTCGCTCTTGCTCAGGCTGGTCTCGAACTCCTGAGCTCAAACGATCCGCCCACCTCGGCCTCCCAGAGTGCTAGGATTACAGGCGTGAGCCACCGCGCCCGGCCGCATATACCTTTCTAATTGTCAAATTTCCCAGATATATTAGCCCTTTTATCAATATAAAATGTTCTTTTTGTCTCTAGTAATATTTCTCAAATTAAAGTCTGTTTTGTCTGATATTGGTATAGGTACTTCAGCTATCTTATGGTTACGGTTTGCATGATAAATCATTTTCTTCCTTTTGTTTTCAAGCTATTTATATTTTTAAATCTAAAATGCATCTCTTATACATAGCAGGTAGTTTGACCTTGATTTATTATCCAGTCTAATAATTCCTGCCCTTTGATTTGTGTTTCTTCTATTCATATTTAATGTAATTATTGATATGGTTGAATTTCTATTTTCCATTTTACTGTTTGTTTTCTATATGTCTCATAGTTTTTGTTATTGCTCCTCTTTTCCTTTTCTATTGCCTTCTTTTGTATTAAACAAATATACATAGTGTGCCATTTGAATTCCTCTCTTGTGATTTTTTAATTAATTTTTAAAAGATGTTTTCTCAATAGTTGCTTTAGGGGATATAATATGCATTTTTATCTTATCAAAATCTACTTCAGGAGAATATTGATTTAATTCTAGTAAAATAGAACCCCATTGATCCAATATAGCTCCATTTCTTTTGCAAATTTGTGTTTTTTCACATATATCGCATCTATATGTTTTATAAACTTGGCAATACAGTGTTAAAATTATTGCTTCATACAATTTTAAGTCTTTTAAAGAAATTAAGAAAGACAGAAAAGCGTGTATTTATATAGCCTCTGACTTACACATTTACCATTTTCAGTGTTCTTCATTTCTTCCTGTCAATTAGAGTTATTGTCTAGTGGCATTTCCTTCCAGCCTTAAGGATTTCATCAAACATTTCTGCTTGCAAAATATATAACCAGTTGTTTGTTGTTTACCTGGGAATGTTTTATTTCACATTTATTTTGAAGGATAGTTTTCCTTCAAAACGAAACAAGTTTGTTTCGTTTCCCTTTTGGCAATTTTAATATGTCATTCCACTTTTTTTCTGGTCTCTCATTTCTAGTGAGAAGTCATCATTAATCATACTGGTTTTTTCCTATACGTGATTAGTCATTTCTCTCTTGCTACTTTCAAGATTTTCTCTTTGTCTTTATCTTTCAACAACTTGATTATGATGTGTCTAAGTGTGTATCTCTTTTGTGTTTATCTTAGTCGGCATTAGTTGAGCTTCTTGGATCTGCAGGTTAATATTTTTCATCAAAATTGGGACATTTTCAGCCATTATTTCTTCAAATATATTTTCTTCACCCTTTGTCTCTTTTTTCTCCTTCTAATTTCCACTAGATGAATGTTGGTACCTTTGATATCCCACATGTTTCTGAGGCTCTGTTCATTTTTCTTCTTTTTTCTCGGTGTTCTTTGACTGAATGATTTCCATTATCTATCTTCAAGTTCACTGATTTGGTCTTTTGCTCTTACAAATCTTCTATTTGGCCTGTAGTGAATTTTAAAATTTTGGTTATTGTACTTTTCAAGCCTATGCTTTTGATTTTTTAAATAGTTTTGTTTTCTGTATTGAAATTTTCTATTTGTGATATCATTGCCATCATATTCTCCTTTTATTCTTTAAACATAAACACAGTTTTTAAAAAATTCTTTTTACATATTCATAATAGATGTTGTGAAGTCTTTGCTAAATCCTAGATCTGGGCCCATTCAGAGACATTTTCTATTGACTACTGTTTTTTAGTCATTATGGATTATACAATTTTTTGTCAAAAATTGTTAAAATAAAATATTGTAATAGTTCTGGATTCTGATTATTCTTTCTTCCCTGAGAGTTAGTTTTGTTTATGTTTTATTTTGTTTTAATAACTTCCTTGGTCTTAATGTATGGAATCTGTATCCCCTATGATGTGTGACTGCTACTTTTTCTGATCAGTATTTTTTCTGATTCTAAGTTTTATTTTTTAACCTAGCTTCTTAGAGATTGTCCTGTGTCTCCATAGCTTAGTTTTTATTCAACAGTTGATCAGAGGTTGTGCTCGAACACCTGGACCAGTCAGTGCTGATGGAACTGTGTGCTAATTGGGGACACATTCAATGTTCAGGTAGTTTTCAAGTCTGTACCAGCTTTGACTTTCCACTGGGCCCTGTTGTGCATGTCATAGCCTCCTAGTCAGCCAGGGATATGTGGAGAACTTATCTAGCCCTTATCTGACTCTCATTTCCATTTTCCCTGTTAAATTTCTTGCTAGACCACAGTCTGCTGCTCATCCCTATCAGGGCTGCAACCTTAGACTTGAAGAGCTGGGCACTTTCCCGATTAAGTTCTTACAGCTTTAGTTTTTGTTGTTGTTGTTGACAATATCACTAATGGGTTTTTGACCTTCACTCCAACACAAGTCAGCCCCCTACAGCAGGGAAGCTGCTAGTTTTCATGACCAGCCCTTCCCTGGTAGAATTACTGTACTGACTGAGCTGTGAAGGAATAGGAGCAGTCCCAGGCAAGAACATCACAGACTCCTACTGTTCTTATGCAAAGTTCAGCAGTTTTTCATGAATAAATACTCCTCAATTTCCAGAGCCATGAAATCATTATTTTTGACAATTTGTCCAACTCCATAGTTGTTTCTTGGGGAGATTTTCTGACTTACTTCTCCATCACCAGAAGCCCTGCCTCACCTGGCAACTTTTAAAATGGCAAATTCACTTGCTAAAGTTCCTCTTAATAAGGCACCATTCTATAGATCCTTTGTACCATTTGGTACAAATTTTGGGTCTCTGGGAATCAAAACAGTCTGTTCACCACGCCATCCAGTCTGCTCACCTTGCTATACAATCTGTCATCTTAATCCTGTTTGCTATGAGGAATTTAACACTTCCACAATAATTGCCAGTAACTTTTTTGTGTATTATCTTCTTCCGAATACCACATGGATGGCATCTGACACCATTTGTAATGCTGAATTTAATGGAAGTTGATAAATGTTATTCTATGATTCTCCTTTATAAATGCAGAGATATATATAGTATTATATTTTGTCTCTTCCATAATATAGAATGTTTAAATGGTTAACATTTGTGCTGCAGTATAGCTTTCTGGCTCATGAAAAATGAAAGCTATCAGCGATCTGGGCAATAAGATTCATCGCCAATAGTCACTAGCAACAGCACACAGCATTTTAATATCAGTGAGGTCCACAGCTAGCAGTAAGAGCTGGTGTAATTGAAAGACGTTTAGGTGCAATCATTCTGCTGTTTGCTCCTTGCCAGGTTCAACATGGGATTGTGTGAGTATTTGAAGAAAACAGCAATTTTTTTATATCTTTGAAAAATGTAAAAAGGGTAGATTAGTGCTTAAATTTAAGGGACGTGGTAATTTGAGAATCATGTGGCTCTAAAATAAAAAGGTATTTTATTTGTCTTGGTTGCTTAAAGCTTTAGAAAAGCTACTCCTTGGTTACAAGTGAACCGATAATTCTGGTCTAATGTTGCCGTGGTAACAACTCATGCTGATATAATTGAGAACATCTTATACATCCTGGTTCGAACATTTTCTCCCTGCCATTTTGAGTTGTTCTAGTGGTATATGAAGGAGGCTAGGATAACTAGCTTGAAAGAGATTAAATCTAGTTATATACATCTTCAGCATTAATCTGATGTTTACTAGTGATATCTCATGCCAGACAGTTATGCTTTGCTTCTAGGGACTTTTCTTTTTAAAACAAAAGAAAGCTCTTTTCATTTTCTGTGTGCTGCATGTTCCAGTGTATGTGTTTACACCATCGGTTCTTCTCCCTCTAGAGATTAGCATAATTCCCTTTGCTGTTGGATTGTTGTTTTGAGCAATATGTTTTGGAAAGGTTGGTTTTCATCATGAGTGGTAAGTATGCTCTCTGAGACTCTGCAGTTGTATATTTTTAAAAAATATTTAACTATAAGAAGAAAAAATATTTTTAAGGGGATGTAAAGCCAGAGCTACAGTGAATTGTATTTTGTATTGATGCTTTTGCAAATTAGGCATTATAGTAAATTGCTTTTAAAAGCCATTAAGAACTGTAAACAATTAATGCCACTATTAATAGTCAATACCAATAATCAGTTACTAATTTTCTTTATGGTTTGATTTAATGTATTCATTATGCTCTGTTATTAATTCTGTTATAAATTAGTGACTAGAAGACCCACCATGATAAAAGAGGAATTTTTAAAAATACCTAATCCTGAAGATAATTAAACTTTCCCTTGATTATCTTTGTCATCCTAATACTAATTTTTGTTAGATTCTTTTTGATTATGTTTTTTCAAATAGTAATCTTAAAATAAGATGCTGCCAAAATTTTGTTGATTCGTTGGTTGCTTTTACCTAAAATTCATTGAGAAATAAGGATTTAATGATGAAATAAATATATGCATTTTGGTTTTGGAGGCTTTGTTAAAATTTTTAAGAAACAGATTTTTGGGGAAAATAATTTATTAGAATGAATACATTTGTGATAACTGGTCTCTTTTTTGTTATTTAATATGATTTATTTTTTTTCTAAAAATTTCCAGAATTGCTTTTTGAGAAAATGTACTACAGTATATATACTGCAGTTTATCACAGGGTAAAAGCTGTCACTTCAAGCCAAACCTGCAGCTAAAAATAGATATCCTGTTGTGAGAGTGAGAAATACTTGCTTAAAGCATAATTCATTAGCATCTTAAGAGAATGTTTAGAAGTTAACCTTTGATTTAGATATTTTCAGGGGAAATGTCATATGGTTTCTCTGATAACATAACAGACCTATGATTTACACTTAAGAGATTTGAAATTGGAATTCAGAGCCTGAGAGAATTGGAGTTTTGCTGTATAATGACAGAATTCAAAATCAATCAACATTTTCTTTCTTTATAACTGGAGATCGCCTCATTATCATCAATAAATATTCTTTATCCTGCTGCAAAACAATATAAGCCTCTTAAACACTGTTATATATTTGTTTATAGAATGATATTAGACATTAAAGGGACATTTTTACTTGCAAAATATTAGGAATGAACTGGATTTTTATTCTCCAATCATCAAAGTAGATCTTTCTGATTTTATGTTTTAAATTTGGACCAGTATTACACAATCAACATGTTAATATTCCTTAGGATGTCTATGGATATCAAAACTGAATATAGCTAGTTATCATACTTTTATTTCTTTGAATCAGGCCAATGTTTGTTTTCTCTTTGAAAATTTGGCATGTAACCTAAGATCTTTAGGTAACCACTGTGATGTTCTGGAGGTTTTTACAATAGGCTGTGTTGGATTTAGCTGTAAAAAAATTATTGCTGCTTCTCTATTGCTTTATTTTTCTTTCAAGTAAAGCTATGGATTATGGATAGTATTTGATATACTTGATCATATTGGCCTTCCCTTATAGCCTTTTTCTATCATAGTAATCACAACTAGACATTCTGACCTTTTCAGGATTGTCCAATTTCAAGTAATTTTGCTCATGTCATAAGTGGTTAAATGCCTTAGCCATTTCAGTGGAAAATTACAAGTGAAATGTGGTTTTATTTGTAAAAATAAGCAAATGTTGGTCCTTTTTATCTAAGTCTACAACTATACATGTGGTATTTATGTGTACGTGGTACTTTTCTAGCTATAAAGCTATTTCATTTCTCCTTCCTGTCAATTAAATGGTAGTTTTCTCTGGGAATCTATCTTTGGCCTTCTTTTAATGCGACATTCTCACCAAATAATCTCATCCATGCCTACATCTTCAGTCATTACCTGAGCATTCAGTTCAAAAGTGAATTTTGTCTTCCCATGCCCAAATCTGCTCCTTTTTCATAGATTCTGGTTTCTGTTAATGATCCCACTGCCCAGGCAGGTAGTAAAATCAGAAACCTTGTTTCTTACCCTCAGGCATACACTCAGTCATTAAGTTCTATTGGTTTCACATCAGAAATCACTCAGTTTTCTCCAATCTCACTGATAGTGGGAATGCTTTTAGATCAGGTATTCCAGATCTCTTCTCAGTCCTATTATAATAACTGCTTCACTGGTCCCCCAGCTTCCAGATTTATATCCCATCAGACCATTTTCCACATTGCAATTTTTAAGATGCAAATATGCTCATTTCTTAATCCAGTATGAAAACTTTCAATTATTCCTTATTGCCTCTAAGAGAAAAGTTAAACTCCTTAGTAGGGCATATGAGATCAATGACCTGCCTTTCTGGCTTTATTTGCATCTCTCTCACAAATTTTGATCTAGCCATACTATACTACATATAATTTCTTGCTAACTTTCCATATTTATATTCTTTGTCATAAAATCTCTGAGAACCAGCTATGCTTTTTAATGCCTTCATCATCGACTCTGTAGAATTAGGTGATTTCTCTGTACTCCCAAAGCAAACTTAAAAACTCTAACAATTATTGTATTATATTGAAATTATATATTTGTGTGTCAGTTTCTAACCTCTAAACTTTGAAATCCTTAAGTCAAGGATAGCACCTTGTTCATTGTGTGTTTCCAATAGTTACTCCAGTCCCCCAAACACCGCAAAAAACCCATAAATACTTGTAGAATAAATGAATGACTAATGTAAAAAAATGACATTTTTTATATATCTAAACACTTTTCTTACATTACCAATGAAAAGTATCAGTTGTGTGTTTTGATTTTTTTGGTTCAGAAAATACAATAATCACAGTATTTACTTATTACTGAATCATCTTTGTAGTATGAAGTCAGATTAAATGATTAAGATATTAAATTGTACTAATCAGAACTTTTATCTTTCTAGTATTTAAAAATATTGATTTTAAGTGTGAAAAAAGCTTTCACTTTCTAATTTTTTTTTCATACTCATAACTCTTTTTATGAAGTTTTTGCTCTTGTTGAGCAACCAGGTTTTATGAATACTAAAGAAAGCCCTCTAAAAATCAATCTGTCTGTCTGTCTTAAGGCCCTTTTGACTAGAAGAAATAGCAACCTACTCAAATAGGCTTAAGCAGAAAAAGATACAGGTATTATCAGGATGAAGAGTATGTCATGGAGCTCAAAGGTAAAAAGTAAAGTTGAGCTTTACCAAGGACTAGAATTGAGATGTGAAAAGCTGACTGAATCGTAATAGTACCTTTTCTCAATTTTTCTCTCTGAGAGCACATGATTTCTTTACTTTTCTCCTTGTATCTGCTTTGTTATCCTCACTGTGTGCAGAATAGTTTTCTCTGCTGCTTGCACAAGATGGAGGTTAGTCATCTGATATGTTCAGAGTTATGTGTATTCCTGGTTCATGTGTTTATCGATGTAACTAGCATCACTGTATCAAAATCCTAGGTGAGAACTCTGGCCCAGCTGTAGTGGGGGGCAAATCTGAAGAAGAAGGCATTAACCTGCTATGAGTTACAGGAAAGTTGCAGACTTGAACACGAGCACTTAATTAATTTCCCTTTCTAGATCCTGACTGAAAATACTATAAGAACACAAAACTGGGAAAACAGTACCCCTGTCCTGAAACTAAGGATTTGTCCTTAGTATGTATGATCTTATACGTTTGTCCCAAAATGTATAGGATCATATTTATGATCAGGCTCCAAGTTGTAACTAACAGTTCTAATTTGGGTAGCTTGCCTTTGCAGAAAAGAAATAAACAATAGTTTTTCCCACGTTAACTTGGAGGGACGAGGCTTAGAAGAAAGACTGGGGGAAAAATGAGTGGAAGATCCAACACTGCTAATTATTTCATTCTAAAATGGATATAGTGGGGCAACTAACAATTTATTAGGTTAGGCAAAGTTGGAAAAGTGGCCTTTCTTCTTTCAGATGTGGAAAAGGTCTCCCTTGATGTGGTAGGCACCGCCACCAACAAGGAACCCTATAGTCCTGGCTACATTCCCAATTCTGAAGGTTACTGGATTCTTTAACTGATAATATAAATATGTATATGTATAAACTAAAAGATCTGAGGAGTTAATTCTAATAGCACCTAAATAGGAAGTAAGAGAGTCCAAAGAAAAACCACTTACCTTATTTGGGGCATTTATAAAGTTTTGAAAAGTTTCTAATTGTCCATGAATGAAGAAACAAGAAATAAACAACATGGAGCTTATAAAAAAGGTTATGCACCATAAAAGAATAAAATCGCAGTCTTCAAGAGGAAGAGAATGAAATTATATTTAGAAAATATTTGTTCAGGAAGGTACAAACATAAGAAATTATAGATATCACTGTGTTAATTCTTAAAAATGTCAAGTGAACATGGAGTCAGTGAATTAAGACATGAGAGATAAGAAAATAAAACAGCAAACTAGAATGAAATGATTGCTGGCTGAGGGGCAGGAATGGAAAAGAAGCATAATGATGTGATAAGGAAAGAGTATAAGAAAATAAACCTGGTATTTCCAGAATACAAAGCTGCATTAGAGTCAGTAAAGAGCAGTAAATTAATAATGTGCATATAAACTCTACCAGAATGTAGGGGAAATGTACAAGATAAAAATTTATGAGGGGAAAAGTATGTTACATAACAGTAGGACAAAAAGAAATCAATAAAAGTAGGGCATTCTACAAATTGAATAAATAGCAAATTCTCACATTACAGATATGATTACTAGAACAGAAGTTATAATCAAATGTGATTCAGGAAAACTTCTTAGTTAAAGAAAAACCTGAATCTGTATATTGAAAGAGCTCATTGTGTTTTGACAAGACTAACAAAGATGACAACACTTAAATATATCCTGGTGAAAATTTGGAATTTCAAGCATAAAAAATGAATTCCATAAACATCCAGGTCTCTTTGCATCTTACATCCTAACATGAAGCTCCAAAATTGGACACTAGATAACTTGAAAACATTTTTAGGACAAAAATTGTTGAAGATCAACAATACCTTGAAATGCTGGATGAACTATAACAATCATCCATTTAAATGAATACCTGAGTTTGCAAGAGTTAAAAGAAATTCCCAAAGTGCGAAAAATGAAGTGGTAAATGAAGATCAGAGCTGTAAGGGGGAGTGTACCTTGACTACTCTGAGGAGATTTTCATGCCTTGGTGACCAAAGCACTTTTGTTTAAAATGGCCTCAAAGGGATGGAAGACAAGTTCTATGATTCACACAATTTGCGATTTTTTAGACCCCTGTATAAAGCTAGGAACCTCAAAGGATCATAACCTCAGTGAAAGCATAGGGTAGAAAATAAAACCTCTTCACTAACACAGGGAGAAAATAAAGAACTTGTATTCCTTGGCTTGGGTTCCTGGGAGCAAGGTAGAGACCTGTGCGCACGTTGTGGGATGCTTCTCCCAAGAATTTGTAATCAACTGCCTCCCCTCAAGTAGATTTCGGGTTTTAATGTGTATTAATTTTGTGGTCTAGGAACCGCCAATAAAATACATTATCAGAGCAATTACAGACTGGTAGCATACACAGTACACTAGGCAGAAGCTAATACAAACCCTCTGTTGGGACACATCCTCAGATCAAGTCCTATAGGTTTCTCACAGATAAAGCCCCTCTGAACTCAGAGTTCACAATCCAAAAACAAAATAGACACACACACATACACACACACATCTACTACAAGTGATATTTAGACACAACAGGATTAGACCCTCCCAAGAATTGTCTGTAGCCATAGTAGAATTGTCACGTACAGGCTACTATTTAAAATTAATGACATAAAAAAGAAATATATAAGAGAAAAATTGTATACACCTCTAACAGAACCCCAAAATACATAAAACAAAATTTACCCATTTACAGGGAAAAATACATAAGATTTATAGATGTATAGAGAGAATTCTTACCCAGTAATTAGAGAATACACAGAATTATACAGAACACTTACAAAATTGGTTGCAGGACTACACATATCCAACAAATTTTGAAGAATTGATATACAGGCTACAGTCTGATCACAAGGCAGTTAAGTTCAACCAATAATAAAAGGCTAAAAAAACTAACAAACACACAAATGTATATATTTGAAGATTTAAAAATTTCAAATAACTCACTGGTCAAGAATTAATCCATGATAGAAATTAAAATTCAACTACATATCAGAACGTGTGAGGTGAAGCCAAAATGGATTTAGAGATAAATTTTTAAATGCTTAAAATAGGAAAGGAGAAAGACATTCATGATGTAAGTAAACAAGTTAGGATAAGCACAGCATGGTAAATCAAAAGAAGAAAGAAACTGATAAAGACATGGACAAAAATTAGTGAAATATTCATAGAAAATAAAGATACAGAGGAAGCAAAGTTTGGTTCATGGAAAACTGTTTTTAAAAGAACTGATTAGAACTATGCCTATTTAAGAATTTGAATCATAGTTAAAATCTTTATTCAAAATAACAAATTTAGGACTGTTCTACAGTCAAAATCTAAGAAATATTCAAAGAACAAAAATGTCAGTCTTGTACAATATCTTCCAGAGCATTGAAAAAGAGAAAATATTCTTAGATTCATTTGTTGAGTCTAGAATTGTTTTACAAGTAAAGTATGGGAAAAGAAAATTAGTTAGAAACATTTTCTCTGAAGTTAGGAATAAGAAAAGGATGCCTACTGTCACTGTTTCTATACATCATTGCACTGTTTGTCATAACCGGCACAGTAAGACAAGCAAAAGATGGATAGAACAAATTGTCATTATTCACAGATGGTATGTGATGGTCTACATAGAAAACTCAAGAGAATCTATTAATACCAATATGATTTTAGAATTGATAAGACAGTCTGGATAGATTGCCAGATATAATAAAACCAACATATAAACATCCACTATGTTCTATACATCAGCAACAAAAAGAAAAGTTAATTTTTAAAAAGTCTCCCTTTTACAATAGCAACCAAAGCTCTAAAGAACCTAGGACTAAATCTAATAAAAGAGTAATAAGACATGTAAGGGAAAAATTATAGCATTCTACTGAGAGTTATTTACCTAATTTTTAACAAGAAGATATGACCTCATACTCATTAGATTAGCAAAAATTGGAAAGTGTGACATTAACATTTTTTGTTGAAAATATGGAGCATCAAGAATGTGGTGGGAGGGCTATAAATTGACACAACCATTTATTGAACAATTTGTTACTAAGTTGATCACGTGCATTCCCTGTCATCTAGGGATCTACCCATAACTTTATACTGTGGCAACAAGACAATATTTGAATGCAGAAATGTCTGGAAATTCCTTGACATATGATTGTGGTAGATACAATATTTCCATTAACAAAAAGCCTCAGTGAACAACTAAGGAAGTAAAATGCATTTCAAAGAACATTTTGAAGACTGCCTGGGTCATTAGTTTTATGACTATAAATGTAGTTTAAGTTTTCATTATAAAATCCTATAGCAAACATCTCTAATCAAACATGGAATGGATGAGCTAGAAAATCTTCAGTATCCCCAGATAGAGAGCTGTTGGAAGAGAGAGCATGTACATGTGATTAGTGGTGAATGTGGACTCATAGTGTATCCATCTGTCCATGTAGATGTCCAATAAGTTAATGTATTTCTTTCTAGAATTTGATTTAAATACATCTCATAAAAAGTTTTTATATTTTTTCTGTACAAACACTATAATAAAATTTTTATTTTTTCACAATTTAGTGAGTTAATCAATTATACCGTTCACTTGTAACCAAGACTTGAAAAAGAATTAACAAATAATAAAACATAAAGAGAGGAAAGAAGAGTAAAATAAATATTGTCATAGCAAATGCAGCTTTTACTACCTATTAAATTTCCAAACACTCATTTATGTGAGACTTTAGTATTTATAGAAAGACTAATTAGTATCTTAGAAATCAAAGGTAGGCATGGCCCAATCCAATAAACTACACAAAGTTATTTGTTGTACCCACTGTCGTTTTTAAGGTTATAGTGAATTTACCTTGAATGAACATGTTTGAATATGGTGAGGCAAGTAAAGTGCCCCTTAGCAAAGTGACCACAATTACCCTTCAGATTAAAGGGATAGAATATGATAATTTATAAACACATTTCCAAAGTAGGGTTTTTGGTTGGTTAAAAATATATATACTCAAAGAATTTGTTGTAATCCTTATATAAGACATTTTCTAATATGTATGCTTAAGTGTTTTATTCATTCTATTTCAATGTGTAATATACTAGTGAACATTTATGGATGGGTAACTTCTTATGGGTATGTTATTTTATATGTTATTTAATCTCTGTTTAATTTATTTATTCTTTTTGATCAAGCTCGCAAATCATCAGATGCATCTGGTAGGAAACCACTTTTACCAGAATAATTCTGTTACTTTGATTATTATAAGTTGGATTTTTATGAAGTATTTTTTGGCAATTAGAATATTTTATATTTAATTTTTATAGGAGACCTATTTACTGAAAATATTTGTAGTACAGTGTGTATGTGGGCAGCGGGGGTATTCTTAGAAATACCCAATATAGAGTTCTAAAGAGGTGGGTGTTTGAAGTAGGGGTGGCAGAGGATAAACTAATACATTCCACTAGATTTACACTTTCTAGAGATTTTGAAAGACTGTCCTCTTCTGTTACTAATATTTGTTGATAAAACTTGGTATTTTCATGGTAATTTACTCAGTTTCCATACTGTTTTGTGCTTTCTGACGTACACTAAATAATTCTGAAATAGAATAATGCTTTTATGAAGGTAAAGGAGAGAGATGAAAATACAAAGACAGTAGGGGGCACGTGAATTATAATTTGTTTAGTAACAAATTTTTGAACTGTTATTACAAAAAAAGCACTAAAAACATATAATTGCTTATAGTACCTAATACTTGTTTTTTCCCCAATAGAAAATTTTAGAGTAGCCCTGTCTTTTATTCCCCATATAGACAGCCATCTAGGTATAAAATATTCCAGCCGCTAATCCTCGTCATCCCTCATTACTCCACCGGGCTCCCCGCGCTCTCAGCAAGTCATCTTGCCTTCTATTTCCCTGAAGAAATAGAGTCTAGTAACTGTGAACTAACGCAGCTTGATCTCCTTCCCTCCCACACATTGAAAAGCATCACCATGGCAAACAAGTCCCTCCATGGTTGGGCACCTGCTTGCCAGTGCACCTCCCCTCCCCTGCTGTTGTACACTCACACCCCATGTTGCAGCTGTTACAAGTCAGTTGCCATTTCCTGGATAAACCATGCTCTTCCTCCATGCCTTTTATATCAGATCATCTCAGCCTAGAATGTCTTATTCCCCAACTTTATCTGCCAGAGGAATTCTTTATTCTTCAAGATTCAGAACAAATGCTGTGCCTCCTATTATTCTGTACCTTACTGGCCAAGAATTTTCTCTTACAAGGTCTCATAGCACCATATAATTGCCTTTGTCGTAGTCCTTGTCACATTCTAATATAATGATTCATCTATCTCCCCATTAGCTTCTCATTCCCTTAACAGGAGATATTTTGTATCTTTGTAGTATTCACAGAGTCTAGCTCAGAATCTGACACCACTAAACTGCGCTCAATAAATATTGTTGAAAAGATTCTTAAAATAACACCAAGGAAGTGGAATGCCTGAAAGACACAAGTCTTTCAGAAGGGAATAAACAAGGTGTTATAATTTACAGTGTCTTTCCTACAGTGAAGTTTAACTGAATATCAGAAGTTCAGAGATGGTATTGCAATAGTTACAGGATTTGTATTTCAATATTTGCTTCTTCAAATTGTTAGCCCTATTGTCATGAGGCGTTATAGTTTTTGTTAATTATTGATTTAAGGAAAATTAGAATGGTATTGATTTTGACACTAAACAATAGTTATTGGTTTTATTTCTTTACTATTTAATTTTAAGGTATCCTATTTGAATACATGCAGTCAAATTATTGAGTTTCCACATTAACATTTTATTTCTGTGTATAAATATTCTGGGAAAATGTATAGGTAACTTTATGCTAATGTTATTTTTATGAGTGTAATTTAATCATTGTTTAATTTATCTTTTGGACACAAGCTTGCTCCTCTTCAGAAATATCTGGTAGGCAACTACTTTTTAATAAAACAAATATTACCTTTAAAACTTTTTACTTTGTTGTTTGCAAGTGTTAATTCTCCTTATAAAGTTATATTGTATTAAGTATGTTGAATTAATAAAATATTTTTGTTGATGAAGGAAATGATTTGTTTAGTTTTGTGTTGGGTTTTATCTGTAGAAATGATTTATATTGCAGTTTCTTGTGTAAAATTTAAAAACAATACATTTAGCACCCTGAAGCAGTGGAAGATACATAGGGTAGCAGAAGACAGATTAATATATACCATTTAAATTAGATTATGCAGGTTAATGAGTAGTTTTTAAAATATATATACTGTTGTAAACTTTGAATGAGCTAGCTAATATTTTAACTGGGTATTTACCCAAGGATGTTTTTACTCTATTTTGATCTATTGTCTGCTTGTTTCCTTTCTATTTTTCTCACATAAATTAAAGTTACAGTTGTATAGAAAAGGAAGGCAAAATTTATCTCATTACAAAGAAACTGAAGAGCTCAGCATTTAGAGTAGTTATAATCTATTTATAAATCTTAAAATAGATTTGTAAACTCTTCTTACAAAATATGAGTAATACTCTTTTAAGAACTGGATAATGGCATACTATAACTAATGACATGTTCTACTTATGGTAAGCAGTAATCTAGTTTATCTAACACAGTACCCCAAAATATCTAATAAATAAATTTGCTGAATGTTATTAGTGAAACATTCTTATCATACTACTTAGAATTATCTGAATTATATGAGATAAAGTTATGCCATGCTTGAATTTTTAGTCAGTTTTCCTAATATTTAAAATGCACTTTGAAATCTGATTTTTATACTATGTCCTGTGTATGAGAACATTCAAAAATATTTGGAGGGATAAGAATTAAGTCGTGTTTTTATGAATTTGTGGAAATGCATAAAAATTATCGTTTTTTTTTTCTTTTATCATCTCGTGAATATGGGTGAATGTTCCTGCAAATAAACCTTGGGTGAACCTACAGCCTCCTTCAGAATGCTCATTTCCTTTAGAATGCAGTATGATAGACTCTAAATGATACAAACTGAGGAGAAAATAAATATAATTGAAAATGTATACTTCTGGGAATAAATGGAGTTCATTTTTGATATGTCCTTCTTATTTTTGTAGTACCTAGTTGGCTCTATTATCGACCAATACGGAATAAAATATATTTGCAGAAAAATTCTTCTTTGATGTATTTTTTCTTATGAAGAGTTACTAATCACTGTCAGACACTTTGGGGATAGGTATCTCTGATCACACAGCCAAGAAATGTTAAAGCTAATATTCTAACTCAGATGTGCCAAGCTCTAAAACCATCACAATGGTTTAAATGGTTAAATATAGATAGATATGGCTTATGTATTAGAACACAAGTAAACTATAAAATTGAGAACTTCGAAGTATTAATATATGCTTTATAGGGAATTCTGGATTGAATGTGGTGCAATGTTTGAATCTGGCCATCTACCCCCCTCTTATTTTATTAATTAGCTGCCAACACCTATGTCAGTGGATAGAAATTTTTTAAATAACCAGAGAAAAGCATTTTGAAGTTAAATCTATCACTATCTAAAAATAAAATTCAAAGCAAATATATGTGGTTCTGGATTACCTAGTGCTTTAGACTTATTCATAATCCAGCATATTATAAGATATTTTATTTTTGGTAATTTTATTTTGTTATTTATAAGATGTATATTTTGGTTAACATATTTTGACAAAGAGTTATCTATGTTCATCTTTGCCTCTAAATAATGCACGTATAAATTAGAGATTTCATATGTATATGTGTTTTTATATGACAAAAAATTTTTTCAGGAACAGGGTTTTCTTCATGAAACCATTTGACGTTATAATTAATTCTCATCCTTATTAAAAGGAAATCCCTTTATATGTTGACATAATTCACAAAATTTAATATCTTTGATTAATGCCCATTTCTGATCATTTTTACATAAGACTTTTATGAGTACTGTTATTTACTTTCTACAGTATTAATTGACAGTAAACTCAGAATATTGATGAGTACAGAGACTATTTTAAAGACTTTCCTGAATATTCTATTATGGATAAAAGTAAGTGGTACCTGAAGTTTTCCTTTTAGCACATCACCAGCTAGGGAAAAGGAATTTTTTTCAACTTGCTATGTTTAGCAAATACTGCTAGACCTTCCTTTGATCAGTTATTTTTTTCTTGACTCTAGATCTACTTAACATAAAGTGACAGGAGAAGCTGAAACAGGATGTTAGGGATTTTTTTTCTTTCTCTGATTCTCTTCCTTATCTCTAAATTATTTATACTCATACAGGCATCTGGGAAGTTTGTACTGCAACTTGATGTGCAAGTTCTATAAATAAAAGATAACTAAAAATATCTTTCAAAAGAAATAAGAAGTATATTTTGGGAATCACAAGTTGTTTCTTAAAAGCCACAGTTGTATTTTGCAATAAATTATGCTTTCAATTTATTTTATAGCCATCATTTCCAAGTCAATGCCATGATAGATGTGTCTACTCCATGAAAAAAGAATTGTACTTAAAAATCCACTCTTCATCAGTTGTAACTAATATATTAACTTTTAGAAGTAGGATGACTTCAACCATCCTAAACTCCTAGAAAAATGTAAGAATTTGCCACCCTTAATCCACCCCCAGAGAAAAATTAGATCATATTTGGATAATTAGGTTAAATTATTTTATTCATTGTTTTGGTGCATGAGATTTTCCTACAATGGGAAAATTCTAATTTTAAAAATTATTTTTCTCAAATTTTATAAAATAAGTATTAAGAATATTTTATATGAAAATACAAAGGTCAGTTTACAGAAAGTAGTAAAATAATGTCTTCAGAAACTCATACTCTAGTGTTACTTACAAACTAATGTCTGCTCTTGATGCTTGCCATCATTTTGAAATCTCAAAACATTTAAAATGCCAGCAGCCTTTTTGGTTAGTAACAGTCTTTTGCTGAAGGTACACATTGGGATAAAGCAGGAAATAATAATGTGTATCTTAAAACACCTCACTTTAATACTACAGTATCATTAGGGATCTTAAAGAATTTATGAGTCCTTCACTTCCACCTTTATTTCTGTCTTTTCATCATCCTCATCCTCATCCTCATCATCACTCTTAGTATTTCTAAAATAATTGCCAGTGTGCCACTTCAAGTTCACTTTGTCTACTCTAGCTGTTTATTATTTCAACACTATCTGAATCCTATTTATGTTATTTTCTACTTTATAGATTCAAATAGAGAAATATTGGGAACTTTCTGAACAAAAAGAAACACTAAAATAATTACTTCTAGTGTAGTCAGGTTTCATTCTCATACCTATTAATAACAATAAGAACAAGAATATATTTTGTTAATGCCATTTTAGCTCTTTGGAATTTTATCCCTATTATTTGTCTTTAAACACCTGAAGTTGTTTTGTAAACAGAAACCCTTGTTAATAACTTTAGAGAAAGACAATGAAAAGGTGAAAACTTTTAAATGATACATCACTTAATTTATAGATTTGAAACTTGATCAAACCACTGCTCTATAAAACAGTGTGGCTATTATTAATCAATATATGAACATCTGGTTTTGATTTGTCTTACTTTAGTGTACATTATAAGTTAGGCATTTAAACATTTAGTTTTTGCTGCAAATTTAGAATGAGATTTTTAGGCTGTTTGGATTTTTTGTTGGTGATGTTTTGTTCTGTTTTGTTTTAAGTCTTTGTGGGAAATGTGTTAGTCAGTAGTTTTTCCTTTTCTCTACAGCCGTTAGTATAGAGAACACAAATCTAATACACAACATAAATCCTTAAACCTGGAAACAGCTTTTCATCAAAATCAATTATATTTTAAATTCCACAAATCAACAGTTTCATGTTCTCTAGCTGTTTTCAGTTCTTGTGTTTAAAGGCTCTGTTAATATCACTTCTGGCTTTTTTACAATCACTATTTTGTCCTGGATTAATTTCTAACTTTTTTGCATTGACTTTCTGGTATGCTTTCAGAAACAGTATTTTTGTTATTAGATTTGAAATTATCAAAGTGGTTTCCATATAGAACAATATTAGAGATTCTTAGAAATTTGAGAAAATATTTGCTTCTTGTTTAGAGACACTAATTCTCCAGTGTAACATGGTGGTGAATATACCTTTAATCACAATAGTTAACATAAGTCTGTATTTTTTTAAGAGAGAATATTTATATGTAATATAAAAATGTATATGTAATATAAATATTCATACATGTAATGTAAATATTCTTACAAGACAAATTTGTTTTTATATATATTTTCAGTGAAAGAGTTTCTAGCCAAAGCCAAAGAAGACTTTTTGAAAAAATGGGAAAATCCTCCTCCGGTAAGAAATATTCAGATTTTCTTCAATTTAAATACCGTGTGTTAAGTAAAATCATGATTCCTGCCTAAGAAATTTAATACCTCAAAAATTTTAATTTCCATGTGGCATTAGTAAACATAAGCTTAAAATAGGAATTTTGCCATAATGTTCTATTTTGATTCATTGATTAATAAATTTATGTATACCTGAATTAGAGAAGGAATTAATTTCTAGTATAATACGTAATTATAAATTTTGATACTAACTCGAAGTTGCTATAAAATCTTGATATTTTCTAATATTATATTAATTTTGAATTATGCCTTTGATGTCATCTTATTATTTTTATTAATTGCAACAATAAGAGTCCTGTTGTACAGTTTCAAATCTTAATCACAAATATTTGGCTTTTGGCAACATGCCTAGTATACAGGATACTTTTGTCAACATTTTAATAGGGTATATTCTATATAATTTAAGTACTTCAGATCTTAAGATCTAAAAACTGTATGTATAAAAAACCATCTATACTTTCCCCAAAAAATCCTTTTATAGAGTTACAAATAATTAATGAACTTCAATAGTAGATTAAATTTTGAAAGTCTTTTTTTCTAGCACAAAAAAGTTTTTATTTCAAGTATTTTTTTCACTAAAGAATTCTAATAAATGTTTTCTGAAGATGCCAGGATTACCAAGATTTAGAACATGACTTGTAACTTAAAACATAGTCACAACTGTTAGACAATTTGATTACAAAATGTTAGACATTATGTAACATGAAACATTAAGGGAGATGAGGAAAATGACATATTTTTTATAATACAAAGAAAATCAGTGACTAGCCTAAAGAGATGTTCTGTTATCTTTTAATAAATCTTATTTCCATTATTTAATTGGGACTATATTAAACATTTTAATCCATCTATGTTGAGAAAATAAAAAATTAAATATTAATCCATAAAATTAATTCAAACTTATAAGTGCTTTTGTGCATCGATAAAGAATCTCATGGCAATTTAAAATTATTGGAAGTGTGAAATTAAAATATGATGAAAACAAGTTTTATATGTAAACCTTAGATTGCTTGCTGTCTCTGTAATGATCCAACAAGAAGCTAAAATGTGTTTCAAAAGGCAAGGTTTGATTTACAATAGAAATCAAATCCAACTACAGTGAACTCCGATAGCTATCCAGATTCCTCTTATATAAGAATCATACTGCATCACATTTTTCTCAAGCTAAACACTCTACAGACTGGGCCTTCAAGTATTTTTCTAATATATTCATGGAGATCTTCGTGAAGTAGGTCAGCAATTACTACTTGTTGCTCTTTAGCACATAATTTGCTCCTCGTAATTTTCATTTTGTTGTGGCAGCAACAAATTCAATAGATTGATGCTTCCAATTCTTTGCTCTATGCTGTAGTCAAAGCCAAACAAAGATGTTTCCTTGTAACAAAACATCTATTCAAGAAAAAAAAAAGAGTCTGATTATTGTTCTGGACTCTGGCTTTTGGTTCTTTGTGGAATGAGGAACTCTTCTTTCCTTATTGTTACTGTCTTAGGTAATACTGGGTTATTATAACAGCAGAGAGAAAAAGCCACCAGGATCTCTCATGCTATTATAGAGTTCTATAAGCTTGTATAAAGACAGGAATGAAGTAAGACAGTGCTTTCCTCAGAGGTAACTCCAGTGAAAGGACTCTGATCCTTCAGCTTACCTATTCATTACAGTTATTTCTAAGTGCACTAAGACTGTGGCTTACATGAGTCTTTGCCAGTATACTTCTGGTCAGTTTGTAATTATCAAAATATGGAACTAATTTATTAGAAATCCAGTATTAGGGATGCATATTGGAATATGATCTTTAATATTTCAACTGAGGCTCTTATTTTCTCCTGTTACTATTATGTTCTGTTTTACAATATAATTCTCTTCTCAGATATTAGATCCTTTCTTATTCAAAGAGGAAAATAGAACCAATAACCTAGAATCTCAATAGTCTTTTTGCATTGTTTTTAAATGGATAGTTATAAATTGAATTATCCATTCTGATTATATGTTATTAAAGCAATTATAATGATCATAGTCTTTTTATGAGGATTTCTAATTTTAAAGTTATTTTTATTTTTTATGTATATTTAGAATAATGCTGGGCTCGAGGATTTTGAAAGGAAAAAAACCCTTGGGACAGGTTCATTTGGAAGAGTCATGTTGGTGAAACATAAAGCCACTGAACAGTATTATGCCATGAAGATCTTAGATAAACAGAAGGTTAGTGTATTTGTTGTTATTTACCTTCAGGGTTAACTTCAGTTTTATTGGCTAGACTATTAAACAGATGGAGTATAATGTCTATTTGTATTCTATTTGTATTCTTACATATTGTGACTATATGATGCATAATTAATACACAGCTGGCTTGGGTTCCACGTTCAACCAAACATGGATGCAAGATACTTGGAAAAAAATTACATCTGTACTGAACATGTACACACTTTTCTTCTTGTCATTATTCCCTAAACAATACAGCATAACAATTATTTACATAGCATTTACATTATATTAGATATGATAAGTAATCTAGAAATGACATAAAATATACAGAGGATGTGCTTAGGTTATATGCAGAAACTATGTTATTTTATATCAGGGACTTGCGCATCCGGGCATTTTGGTTTCTGTGGAAGGTCCTGGAACCAATCTTTCAGGAATTCTGAGGGACAGCTGTAATTTATTGTGATAATTATGGACTAAATTGTAACTAGTTAAAATGGGGACAGCAGTGACCCAACTACTTCATGTTACAGATTTAAAAAACGTGAGGTCCAAAGAGTTGAAGTAACATCTCCAAAGTCACAAAGTTGGTTGAATAGAAGGTATACCGTAGAATACAGGATCTGCTGACTCCCAATTATTCTTTGCTCAATATTATTGGTATACTTCTCTTTTTATCTACCAATAACTGGCTGATATTTTAATTACTTTTAACTTTTATATTAATATTTAACTTCTTGATGTCTGTGGTTATCCCTGCATTGACAATAAGCCTCTAGCAAGAAAGAATGCCGCCCTCTAATGATTTACACAGATACAAGACAATTATTTATGTTTCCCTAAGGTCATCTTTTCTTAAATTCAAAATAGAATCCCACGTGGAATACAATCATGAAGTTAAGATAAAGTATTTTCCCCTTCTATTGAGTAGACAATGCAGAGGAAGCTTGATTAAGCTTATATGACCTATTTGTTATAAATACATAGTAGTTTTTTTCCCAATATTTTTTGTATCCTCTTCTATGATGGTGTACATGGAAGTTTTAGAATTTGTACCTGTATCTATTCGGGTAATATAAAATGAACAGTTTATTTTTACCCACTAGTTTTCAATTATTGATGTTTCCTTAATAATTTCATTGCTTATCTTCTGAAGTATTTAAAATCTGTACTTATTACAATGGTTTGGGCCAGCTTTTTTAGTGTACTATAATTCATTAGGATCTAAGTACTTTGACGTATTAATTTTTTAAGTAATTTTTTATGAGTCTATTTCTTGTTCCTACTTAGCTTTCACTTCTTAACTGAAATCATAGTTGACCTTTTTAAGACCCAGTTTTAAATCCTCCATTAAGACTTTCATTTGAATCCTAGTTGGTAGTTATTATCTTCCTTATCCAAGTCTAGCAATTTTGCTTATCTAAGTTCATTATGTGGAAAAAATTTTATTTTTTTTCTTTTAAAATAATAACTTTTTAATTTTGTTTAAGTACATTAAAATATACTTATGTTTCAATTACAGGTTGTTAAACTGAAGCAAATAGAGCATACTTTGAATGAGAAAAGAATATTACAGGCAGTGAATTTTCCTTTTCTTGTTCGACTGGAGTATTCTTTTAAGGTAAATTTAATATCTAAATAAGATATTTCAACCTGATGTATTTTTTTAAATACGAAGCTGTGAATAGGATTCTAAACCAGATGATAAGCCTGAATAATATGAAAAAACAAAAAAGAAATATCTTTAGTTCTTATGTAATTAAATCCATTGTGCTTATAAACTTAGGTAACATTGGAAAAGGTTTTGATTCTCCCTCGGGAAATTGTTCAAGATGATATGTGTAATTCTAAATGAGATGGTATTACAAAATCAAATGTTTCGATTTATCAAAAACCATAGGGATGTCTTATTAAGCAATTCTTATACCCAACACACCTTCTACTTTTCTTGAACACGTTCTGCTATGATCTCACCATCTTCTTTTACTTAGTAATCTGTGTTCTAGTCTTTTAACTTATACAAGGCAGAACAGTGTTTGCTACACTATTCAAGTGTCTGATAAAGTTGCATAAAATTTATTCTTTAAACTGGCAGCTTCTCATCTCTTTGGAATGATACTTGGCATATTGCAAGTTGAATATGAAATATTTTAACCTTTTTCCTCCCTTTATTCTTTAAATCAAATGACAATCTATATGTTTAAGATATTAAAATCACTACTCTCATGTACCTAAAATGTAAATATTCTTATGAGCTTTTACAAATTGTTTTTTAGCTTTGTAATTCCTTTGCATACACTATAGCATTATCTCATTGCCTCAATATTTAATTGTTCAGAGTTAAATGTCCCCTGCAAGAGTAGGAATAGCAAAAGTCCCAGACTAATCTGTGGCATGGTGTAATCTTAAAATAATTTTTACCTAGTTTTCATAATTTTAATTTATTTTCTTCTTATTTGTTCATAGGATAATTCTAATTTATACATGGTTATGGAATATGTCCCTGGGGGTGAAATGTTTTCACATTTAAGAAGAATTGGAAGGTTCAGGTAACTAATGCTTTTCCCCTCCTTAAATCTTTATATGCTTGTGTTGTTTTAAGTCAAATTTTAAAGTTAATGCCAATACCAAAAATTCATATTATTCATCTTCATAAAAAGACTATGATCATTATAATTGCTTTAATAATATATAATCAGAACGGATAATTCAATAACTATTCATTTAAAAACAATACAAAAAGACTATTGAGATTCCAGATTATTGGTTCTAGTTATTGGTCCCAGGAATTTATTCTACCTACCTATCTAGCTGTAATCTCATGTACTTTAATCTCACTCTGTCCTTCCCCTCTCCTTACCATTCTCAGCCCCTAGTATCCTCTGCTCTACTTTTTACTTCTATGAGATCAACTTTTTTTTAGCTTCTATACATGATTGAGAATATGTAGTGTTTAACTTTCTGTTCCTGGCTTATTTCACTTAACCTAATGTCCTCTGATTCCATCTATATTGCCATGAATGACAAGACTGCATTCTTTTTTATGGCTGAATATTATTTCATAGTGTGTATATACCACATTTTCTTTATCCATTCACCTGTTGTTGGACACCTAGTTTGATTCTATATCTTGGCTACTGTGAATAGTGGTGCAATAAACATAGGGGTGCAGCTGTCTCTTCAATATGATTTCCTTTCCTTTGAATAAATTCCCAGTAGTGGGATTGCTGGATCATACTGTAGTTCTATTTATAGTTTTTTGAGGAACCTCCATACTGTTCTTCACAGTGGCTGTACTAATTTACATTCCCACCAACATTGTGTAGAGTTCCCTTTTCTCCACATCCTTGCCAGCATTTGATATTTTTTGTCTTTTTGATAACAGTCATCCTAATTGGGGTAAGATGATACCTCATTGTGGTTTTGGTTTGTATTTCCCTGATGATTAGTGATGTTGAGAATTTTAAAAATATATTTGTTAGCCATCTGTATGTCTTCTTTTGAGTAATATCTATTCAGATCATTTACCCATTTTTAATTGGATTGTTTGGGTTTTTGCTGTTGAGATATATGAGTTCCTTGTATTAATATATTCTGGATATTAATCCTCTATCAGATGATTAGTTTGCAAATATTCTCTCCCCTTCTGTAGTTGCCTTTTCACTATGTTTATTGTTTCCTTTGCTGTGCAGAAGCTTTTCAGTTTGATATAATCCGACTTATTCATTTTCACTTTTGTTGCCTATGCTAGATTTTAGAAGTAAAAATCAAAATGTCTTGCATTTTTATTAAGAGCAGATAATACTTCAAGAAAACCTTGCTTTTTTAAATATAGAGAACCAGACTCTGGTCCTCTATCTGTGTACCTCTGACACCAATGTTTAATTTTTAGAAAAGCACATAAACAATTTCTTTCTGACCCCAGACAACCCAATCACACATAAAACTTCCTTCATAAGGCCCATCCTTTATAAATCCTCTTTGACTTGTTTAGACCTCTTATCATTTTCTGAAACCTCCAGTCTTAATCCTATAATTTTTCTTTTCTTCTTCTCTTTTTGTGTTTTGGAACAACTAATCATTTTATCTTAGAATAAAAATTTGCCACATATGATACTTTCTCATACAAAATTATTTTTCTTAGGTTCATATTTTGATTAGTAGACTTAAATATATTAGTCTTTTTATAAAATTTAAGAAGCCAAGAATGAACTTATATTTATTTAGCAATTTGTTTCAGTTTTATATCCTATTTGGGTACGACCCAGACATTTAATGAGTATGTATTATTTAATTTAACATTAAAGAACTTTAAGATTTTAAATCATGTGAGAAGTTCATTTATAAACATTTAGAATTACCTAATTTATTTATTTTTTTAACAATTATATCTTGATTACTTATAAGAATTGAGATATCAGACAAAGCTAGTCATTATTTTAAGGAATTTTTTATTAGCCAATTTTATAGCCTGTTAATATCAAATGTTTATCTAAGTAACCTTAAATTTATTTATTTATTTATTTTTTAAGAGATGGAGTCTCACTTTGTTATCCACGGGAGTGCAGTGGTGTGATCACAGCTTGCTGAAGCCTTGAACTCCTGGGCTCAAGCAATCCTCTTACCTTGGCCTCCCAAAGTGCTGGGATTGTAGGCATGAGCCACCATGCCCAGCCTAGAACCTTCAATGTAAATACATGAGTATTCTGTTGATAACTCAGAAGCTGTTTATTTAAACTGACAATATTAAATTAATCTCATTTATCAAAGAATTACATAAACAAAGATCACTTTATTTTAGGCTGGGTTTAAACCTTAATGACCTTAAAAAAAATCTATCAGAGGCAAATATAAAACTCTCTGATCAGGAGACCTAGAACACATGTGTGCTGACAATTTTGGAGACATTTCTATTTTATCAGCAATTTTAAAACCAGTTAATTTATCAAAGATTTAAGCCATGTGAACTAAAAAAATAACTGGAGTTAAGTACTATATATTTCATATGAATACCCATTTATCTAAATAGAATTCCTTAAGGATTTCTAATCAACTATGCTGGATTTTATCATGTAGACACAATATGCTACATAATCATGTCCATATACATAAACACATATTAACCCATGTACATACATATAAATATCTTATACCTTGTATTTCAGAATTTTAGTCATGGACAGTAAAACATAAACTCGCAGATTTGTAAAACAGTAGGATCCAACTTATTTGTCTGACAAATGAGTTAAGGCTAAACTTCATGATTTTTTTAAATAGGTAATATGAAGGCTGTGAACCAAATTTGGGGTAGAGCAGTCTGAGTCAGTTAGAAATATACTGGGTTGGACAAAAAATAGTTAAGAGTGATAAGTTAAACAAGAAGAGTGATTCTGACAAGTTCTGTACAGTATTCTCTTGCTCTCAATTCTTTGTCCTTGAAGATAAGAATGTTTCCATTCCTTTTAGTATAGGGAGGGTATCGTTTACATGGGAATTTTATTTCTTGCTTTTAAAAAGTAGCCTGAAGTCAAAATGATTTTCTTTTATATCTTCTGTTTTTCAAGTGTTTTTACTTAAATAGTCGCTATGCTAGAATAGCTGAGGAGTTTTGGAAAAAGAGTTTAGCTTAGAGAAGAGTAAAGAAGAGGAGGTGTAAGGAGGGGAGGGAAGAGCTCTGACAAGGAAAGCGTCTCAGCTAGCTCTGAGGCAGTATTTTATAGCAAGACAATCTTTTGAGTCCTGAATGTTTTTTTCAATCTTCAAGATATCAATTGAGATATGAGTCTTATCTGCAGTGTATGATATTATAGTCACGGTCTTTTGGTTCAGTTTGAAGAACAACAGACTGTTTGAATGATTCCTCTAATGTTTGAACATGTTACCAGCTGGAGTCCCAGAAAATATCTTGGCATGCCTTTAAACTTGGAGAGCCCATTTTTAACTAAATTTATCTAGGTTATTTGGTTTAATGCCAAATATGCAAAAGCCAATTAAACACAAGCACGAGTACACAAAGGCCAAATAAACGCAAGTGCCAATGGAAAATAAAGTAGGTACTTACCAGGAAGAACAATAAACCTTCTCCAAATGAAGCAAAAAAAAAAAATCCCCTTATCTAAATCTCAAAGTTGAGGTCCAAACCTTGCAGCTGAGGTCAACAGGAAAAAAATAACCCTCCCCAACCCAAGATCTCCCAATCAGCAGGGGAAAGACCCCTCTCAAATAGGAAGGGGAAAGATCTCACCCCAACCAAATCCCAAGTAAAACAAAACTTGACCAAAATTAGGAGTTCAGTCCAAGAGAGACTCACCAGTGGGGGAAGAGGTGCCCCACAGAAGCAGAGGATCTCAAAGGCCCCCAGTGTGGGTACCTCGTGCTATAGTTCCAATGACCAGTGATTCTCCTTGAAATGAATCAGCTTTGGAATCCTACTTCTGACACCAAGGGTGTCATAGTCAAAATAAAAATGTAGACAAGAATCTCTAAATTTAATGTTTTATTTGGGAAGCAAGAATTGCAATTGAGGGCATCTACCCAGACCAGGTGACCTTTGGTGTGTCTGAAGAGCAGTGACAAAGTTGGAGATTTTATAAAAAGGAGAAATGTTATATTTGTTTTGAAAGAAAGTTCATTGGCACTAGTAAAATTTTGGGGGGCTGGCAAGCTCTCATTGGTAAGTGATGGGATGGGTAAAACTAGTCTTAGAGTTGCACCGGGTTTTTTCAGTAGCTATTAGATAAAACTGGTTGCAGATTACAACAGCCAGTTTCAGCAGCTAAGCTTGTGGCAAATTTAATCCTTGGAGCAGGTGCCATATGTCCCGAGTGCTTTATCCCCCTGGTCCCTCGACAGGACTGATGACGGTAATTTGATTCATAAAAATATGATGGTAGACTTGGATTATCACAGGATGATATCAAGTAATGGGCAAGTTTTTTTTTTTTTTTTTTTTTTTTGAGACAGAGTCTCGCTCTGTTGCCCAGGCTAGAGTGAGTGCCATGGCGTCAGCCTAGCTCACAGCAACCTCAATCTCCTGAGCTCAAGGGATCCTCCTGTCTCAGCCTCCCGAGTAGCTGGAACTACAGGCATGCACCACCATGCCCGGCTAATTTTTTCTATATATTTTTAGCTGTCCATATAATTTCTTTCTATTTTTAGTAGAGATGGGGTCTCGCTCTTGCTCAGGCTGGTCTCGAACTCCTGAGCTCAAACGATCCGCCCACCTCGGCCTCCCAGAGTGCTAGGATTACAGGCGTGAGCCACCACGCCCGGCCATGGGCAAGTATTAGAGTTATTTTAGTTACCTGGAGCCTGAGCCAAAATTGATTTATTGACCTAATATGTATAGAGCACCTAATATGGGTCAGGCACTGTGCTAATGAAAAGTAGTTTCTGTTTATCTTTGATAATTCTCTTTTCTCTCCTATTGTCCTCTCTCTCCACTGCTCCTTGTCCAAGCAGAATCCTCATATGGCCTTATGATTATTCAAAGTTTTACACTGAAGTGCCACACCTAAACCTCTTCTCAAAAAATATTTGTCCATTTTCTATGATTATTAATTTACTTTCTTTATATAATAGCTCCCCACACTCTTATTTCTTTAATACTTGACTTGGTACTATTAATACAAGGAAAGCAAGTTGATTGAAATAATTCACACTGACATGCTGTCTTTTCTAAACTTTCACAAATACTACATACACACTTAAAGATTGCTAATTCCCATCTTAGAAACTTTGAGGTAGTACGTATATGACTTATTATTTAGCATAGCTTTAATCAGACTTAATGGAGTCATTATGATTCTCTGCTTAAATAGTAGAGGTATAGACTTAAACCTGCTACAGCATTAGATCTTCCTGGTGTCCTCCTGCATTCCCCTAAATACTGAGTAGAAATACCTGATAACAAATTGCACTTAGAGTATGTTACTTTCACCTTTATATAGATCTATGAAATTGATTATAGATGTATGAAATTGTTTGTGTATGGAAAGAAATATAAGATACTGAGTGCATCCTACATTTACAAATGCATGGAGAAAATAGAAGCGATTTCCCAGGTCTAAAGTTTCTAAGTTCAAGGATAAATGTTGCAATGACCAGATGATTGTCCCAATCTCTGCTTACAATGTTTCCCTCCTTCTTTGTCATTTGACATAAGGTATAGACTGTTACAGTGTTGAGATGGAGCTGAAACTGGAAGGGTATTATAAAATGTTGCCCCCCAGAGGTTTTTTCTTTTCGTATTCATTCACTCAACAATAGTTACTGAGCACCTGTGGTGTATCAGGCTAGTACCTGGGGAATGTAGTGACAAGCAAAAGGAGCTGCATATATAATCTTTTTTTTTTTGGGGGGGGGGAGGAATTTTTATTTATGATTCTACCAAGTCATAATTATGCTAACCGTTTTAAGGGAAATCCTATTCACAGTTAAAGTTGTTCATTGAGGACACAAATCTGAGACTCATTGTAATTTATCAGCCAGATTAGTAGAATTCAGTGAATACACTAGAAGATAAATTAGAAACTCAAATTAGAAAATTGGTACATCCTTTTGGAGTAACAATCAGTTCAAAATTGCACTGATCTATCAATTGATCTAATCTATGCATAAAAGAACTGTTCAAATTTATACAACCATGGAGATTATACCTATGTCTGTATGTCTGTATAAACATGCATAGTACAAGATTTGGAAATTCACATGCCAAGATTGTATATATGGTTTCTGGATGGGATTATGAGTGTTCATTATTCTTTACCAATATTTTATGATTTTTTTTCTATAATGAGCACGTGTCATTTTTGTAATAGGTACAATGGCATTTGCAGTTAAACAGCTTCTATGTAGAGGAATTTTATAAGCACTTGAAATTTGTGAGAAAAGTAGATGATGCATATTAACTGTAGCAATAGCCAATAGCCAATCCAATTGGCACATTTGCTTTTTAATCATTCTCAAGGTCAGACATAATTATAAAGACATCAATATTTTCTAATATGAGCAATAATAATTTACAATGATAACTATTTTAGGGTCATATTTTTCTTCAAATTTGCTGCTCCCTAAATGTATCAAAGCATTATCTGAAGACAATTTAGAGATTTACTAAATGTTTAGAAACTAACAAGATTGCTTGCATATGTTAAAAAAAAAAAAAAAAAACCTTTTGCTCCTAAAATCCCTTTATCTCATGTTAATTTTAATGTATAATCTACTAGTTATTATGTGTTAACCCAGTTTACAGAAAATCAATGTTTTGTTTCTTTGCAGTGAACCCCATGCACGGTTCTATGCAGCTCAGATAGTGCTAACATTTGAGTACCTCCATTCACTAGACCTCATCTACAGAGATCTAAAACCTGAAAATCTCTTAATTGACCATCAAGGTTATATCCAGGTATGACTTAACACATTATATATAACGTATTTGAGAAAATACCAGGCAAGAAAGAAACCCTGACTACCAATGTTTATTTTCCACTTCTCCTATTAATAAAATGAGATCATCCTTTTTTATGGGTATGAACAGATTCTCCCATTGATGCTTTCGCACTTCTGATGTAGCAATTAATGGCAGAGGACATGTTGGACTTAAGGCATACTTTTAACATTGTTTCATTTGTATTAATACTATTTATTTTTACCTTTTAATTTCACCTTTTTATCCCTTGGGTCTGGGATTTTATGATAATGACTGAAAAGGGTTTTTGTTGTGGTTGTTAATTTCTTTGTTTTCAATGGGGTAAGGGGTTTCCAACTTGGATTTTTAAGCTTTCATTCGCTAAATAATGGCCTTCGTGAATGAGTCTCATTACATTGACTTAATTTTTTTCCATTTTGTTCATGGTTTTAATTTTAACCTTGAATTTTTAACCTTCAATTTAGGTACAATAAATACATTTATTGTGAAGCAATAAATCTTCACAAATATTTTTCTTTCTTTTATAGGTCACAGACTTTGGGTTTGCCAAAAGAGTTAAAGGCAGAACTTGGACATTATGTGGCACTCCAGAGTATTTGGCTCCAGAAATAATCCTTAGCAAGGTATATTTATAATGTCAATATGTAAGAAGTAGAAATATGAGACGTGCATTACTAGGGACTTTTATGAAAACTGTTTCTTGATCTAATTTTACATTTTTTATTAGATCTAAGCTATGAATTTAAATAGATTAGTGTTTGATTACTGAAGAATAATTATTTAGCATCTACCACTAATTCCATAACCTCTGTCAATTTTAACTCTGGATCTTAGGGAAATAGTGTGAATAAATATGACCTCCAGATCCATGTTTTGAAGCCAAAACCATAGTTTTTCCATAATTATTCCCAATAATGGTAGGGTGGGGAAGTTTTGTTCTGGATTACACCAAGAGCCAAATCTAGAAATGATATGTACTAGTTGTCATTGCTTCATTTCAAATTTACCACTTAAAGAAATATATAAGAAGTATTTTTAAATTTAAGTTTAATAGGAATATTACAGCAATTGAATAGTTTTAGTCTTATTGAAGGAAGTTCTACTTTTCCCGATAGCATAATGTGGTAAGAGAAACTGTAACCATATCTAAAAGAATGGTTTAACATTTCTTTTCCTCTGGCATCCCTTCGTGGAGAAACAACAAAGGAGAAACTAATGATAACTGGGCACAAATAGAAGGGAGGAAAAGGGAAGGAATAAGACACGTGCCTCGATAGTTCACTAACTGAATAATTGAAATTTGACTAACCTACAGAAGTGTTAGAATAAAATAAAAGATTTTTTCAGCTTTTATCTCATCATCTTTCATAATTTAATTCATATATAACATTTTAGTCTTTTATAATCTAAATATCATTGCTATTAACAGATTTTCCTTCTTTAAGTATACTTAACAAATGTGACTGCAAAATAAGTGCCAAAACATTTACAAATGTGTATATATTATAAAAGTAATAGATGTTCATTGTACAAAATTTAGAAATTACAGAAAAATATAAAGAAACGGCCAAAAAGCCCTATATGTTATCCCTCCACCCAGAGGCAGCCTTTTTTAAAACAATTTTTGATTTTTTTATGTGTGTCATTATAGTTGAAACATAATGAATGTACAGTTTTGTGTCTATCTTTTTTCATTTGCATGATAACAAGCATCTAAACATCATTCTAATGGCTTGGTTACAAATTCACTGTAAGAATTTAGCCATTCTTCTATTGTTGAATATTCCAGTTTTCTTTTTGTTAGATTTTTTTGGTATTTTTGTGTAGGGTTTTTTTGCTATTATAAATAACTGTGATAAACATCTTTATGGATAAAACTTTTTCTGTATTTCACATTATTTCCTTAGGGTAGATTCCCAGAAGTGGAATTACTGAGTGAAAGGGTATGAATATTTTTAAGATAATTGATATATATTGCCAAACTGTTTTCCAAAAAGAGTATACCATTTTACACTCATACCAGTAGTGTATGAAAGTGCCTATTTTACTACACCCTCTCTAACGCTAGGTATTCTTGTTCTAAAAATATTTACTAATTTGATAGGCAATAAATGATAACTCATTGTTTTAATTCTCATATCTTTGATTATTAGATTTATTTGTAAATTTGTAATAGCCATTTAATGTGTGTGTGTGTAAATTATTAGATCATGTCATTTGCCCATTTATCTATTCTATTGTAATGTTTTTCTTATTGACTTGTTTTAATTCTCTATAGCTAGGGTGTTAACTTGTAATCTGGCATATTTACTATTAAAATTAGTAAATTAGCACACAATTTAAAATATAGGAACCAAAGAGTTACAGCAAAGTCAATGCCCATTTCTATGAGCAAAACAAAGTGCTATTCCTGTTATACCAGTCCCTGTCTTTAAAAAAACATACAGAATCAGGAAAAAAGAGAAAAGAAATCTCTATAGTATTGTAGTATTGTATGTTAGCTAGTTATTTGAAAACTAAATAGTTTGTAAAGCTTAACATGTTGACAAAAGGGTGGACTATGGGCAGTGGAGGTGGTACAGGGTACATTTGAGGGCAGAACAAGAGATGTGGGAAGATCTCAGCTTATTTCTTGCCATGACCAGGCTATTGGGTTTTTTTAATACTCTTTTGTGCCAATTGATACTGATGAGAGTTGATAAATTTCATATAAACATGTAGTATAAACATGTTATTCTTATTTATCTTCTCGTAAATACTTCTAGATCTTAATTTTAGTAAAGCTTAATATGAAAACAAACCCAATTAAACATAACCTTTGAATTATACTTTTGGTTTGCAAAACACTTTTTGTACAAGTTATTCTCTTTCATTTGATGTAGTCCTCACAAAACTGTATGAATTAGATTTCTTTCCTGTATACCGTGTAGAGATGAGAAGCAAAACAGTAGATAGCAAAAATAAAATGTATGTAAATATTTACATTTACTGGGTTCCGCATTAAACGTTCAGCTATCACAAGAGCCTATGAAGTGGATGGGACTATCCCTCGTATATTCACCCTCCTAACTCCAACTATATAGAGTACTTTGAAGTCAACTCCACTATTTACTATGAAATCCAATACCTCCTATTTCTTTCAAAACTTTTGACCTTTCTAGGTAGGCTATAGAAAACCTGATTCATAAGATTATGGACCTGGAACAGGTCTTAAGAGGTAATTTGGTCCAACTCCCTTCCTCTATTGAGCAACAACTAAATTATCCCAGTGAAATAGAGGATATTTCATTGTCTATAATATTCTTAATGATTTTAGGAAGAAGATGTAATAATCTTTCCCAATATCTAATTTCAATATCTGGTAATTCTCCCTTTGTTTAATTTAAATCTGACCTGATACATTTTGTTCATTTATTTTATTCTATCCTGAATAGCAACTGCTTTAAATTTTTTTTTCATATGCTTCCAGATCATTTTGAAATTACCTATGACTTTATTTCCTTCTAAGTAACTTAAGTCACAATTGACATCGGTGTTGGTTTATCTCAGGGCTACAATAAGGCAGTGGATTGGTGGGCGTTAGGAGTGCTAATCTATGAAATGGCAGCTGGTTACCCCCCATTCTTTGCAGACCAACCAATTCAGATCTATGAAAAGATTGTTTCTGGAAAGGTAAGTAATACATTTTATTTTTCCTATTTTTTTAACTATTTCTATATATAAATTTTAAGCTTTGTAAATTGAAACTGTATTGTGTCATCAGAATATTATCCTAAATTGTGAAATATATAGAAATATCCATAGTTGCTGCTCTTGTATCCAGCATTCATTTAAGATAACAGCATAAGTATTAAATCATCAAGGTCTCTTAAGAAAACAAAAGGCAGTTTTATAAAGAAATTAGCAAAACAGTAAGTCAATTTCTATATTTAGTATTTTTATCACTTACAAAGCACAGGATCATAGTTATAAATCTAAATATTCCTTCAAAGAAATAAAAATAGTTATTCATGTGGATGTCTCCTTGGATTTAGTGTTTTGACAGTGTTTTGATGTGCCCTTGTTTTTTCAGGAGAGACTTCTTGTTGGAATTATGTCAAAAACCACAAAACTAGAAGTAAATATAAAATGGATAAGCCTTTTTAAGATGGAAATTCATAGAATTAATTTTAACAGAATTGTTCATGTTGATTGTGATTATAATTGTCATTATTAGCAAATATGAAAATCACGTTAATGTTTCCTAAACATGAATAGATTTATTATGTCATAGTACTGTATATTTTGTAAATTACTCCATAAACCTTCCTTCTTTTGCATTTATAACCTTTAATTTTGCTTCCAAAAGTATTTCGTTTAGTATCAATCATTTGCTCTTGCCTTAGTTCAGACCTCAGATCTTTTTTAAAATACCAAAGTCAATTTAATAGAGATAAGCCTGAGTCTTCCCACCATGCAGTAAAGAAAGAGTAGGCTTTTAAACATTTCCAGAAGGAGACTTTCTATACATCAATGACAGAGTATATGGAAAGGAATATTTTGCTTATTTTCCCTCCCTCCTATTCCTACATGTGGTACACTTTACTACTTTGTCTTTTTTTTTTTTTTTAAGACCACATAGCCCCATTTAGATTATGACCAGGAAACAGAGCATGAATCTTGACTTCACATTACTTTCAGATGTGATATAGTTGACTTTTGTGTTGTGTGTGTGTGTGTGTGAGAGAGAGAGAGAGAGAGAGAGACCTTCTTAGGCAGAGATAAGCCTAATCAACCTGAAGAATCTGGAGGGAGATGGAGGGAAAGACTCTATTTCTTTGTATCTCAGCCAGATTCAAGCTCTTCATTTAGTGTGAAAGCTGACCCTTGGCATCCAGGAACTTACAGTTTACAATGTTAACTAACACAAGGTACTCTGACTGTCCATGTGTAGTAATTTATCTTTTTTGCCAAGACCCAAATATAAATCATGGATGCTGCACAACTGGGCTGTTGGAACAAGACACTTACCAACAGAACGCGTCTATCCAACCCCCTAGAATCCACATCTCAACACAGTATTGTTGTTCCATGTCTCATAGCGCATATGCAGTCTACAGGGGTCACAAGATTTTCCCTTGTATTTTGTGGCATTTTATGGGGAAAGTTTTACATTATGTCAGTATTCACAAATTAGGGGATTAACTAAAGAATTTATACCCCGAGTATATCAAAGGTAGAACATAAATACCTCTTACAGATAAATAAACTAAGAGAGCTATTGAAAGATTTACACTGATAAAGGCAATACAGAAAGGCAGGATGCAGTAGTTATTTTAAATAATTATCACTGTTGTTCTTGTTACATTTGTTGATCTCTAGTCTTCAGATTCTTATCTTTATAACTGTTTTTCCCTAGCAGAATATAAGAGTAACAGTAAAAAGAACTTTTGTAATGACCAAAACAAAACATTGAGAAATATTAATAGATGAGGCAGTGATTTATTTTTGAAGAATTTGAGAAGTGAATATGTAGAATCTCAAGGGAATAAGTGCCAAAGGTCATATAAAGGATGGTGAGAGAACTAAATTAAAATCATAAATGAGAGAATATTTTAGCAATCCAAAGACTAAAAATGCAAAAATTGTAGTAATTTTCAAATAATTTAATTAGGGATAATGATAAAGTTCCTAAATCTTTACTGTATTGCTTTCATTTATACTTACAACTTTTTCACAAAGGAAATCAAGTTTTCTGGCAAGGATACTGTCATGACTACATTTATATTTATTTAGAAAAATTGCTTTAGTTAAAATTAATGTATCTTCCTATTTATGAATTAGCTATAGTTTGCCAATCAACCATTCTACATTGGATAAAATTTTTCTCTGCTGTTTATGACTATGTTTTCATTTCATATCAAACTTTAACATTTTGTATCCAATAATCTGCATATGTCCAAAAATTATAACAGTTTAAATCCTAGTTACCTTAAAATAATGACATAAAATTTTATTTTATCACAATATCTGATTTTTTCCCTTCATTTATTTAGAAATATGACGGGGTGTTTGGGGTACTTTTGTTTTTAACAAAAGGTGCCAGATTATCTCTCCCCATATTGGATATAAAGTTATTCTCATTACTCATCTAAAGTAGAACTCATGAAGTGGAATATTGCCGTTAAGTGATCTCCAGGATCTAAATTATGTGAAATACAGATCACATTCACCCTTTCCCAATAAACCCATCTCTTTCAACACTCAGATCCAAACTAGAATGTGTCTCTATCCACATTGCAAAAATATTATTGTCTCTCTGGTTAGTAGCTAAAAGACAAATTGGAAACTGTTTTTTTTTTTAATTGTTTAAGCCATTAAAAATCAAATTTTGGTCTTATATTTGTGAATCCTATATTTACATTTGAATTTTTTAATAAAAAATACTTTTCATTCAGAATTTTTTTTTCTGATTTTTAAAAGCATATTATTTTATGCAACAACATTTTTTTTTTTTGAGACAAAGTCTCACTCTGTTGCCCCGGGTAGAGTGCTGTGGCGTCAGCGTAGCTCACAGCAACCTCAAACTCCTGGGCTCAAGCCATCTCCTGCCTCCGCCTCCTGAGTAGCTGGGACTACAGTCGTGCGCCACCACAACCGGCTAATTTTTTCTGTTTTTAGTTGCCTGGCTAATTTTTTGTATTTTTAGTAGAGACGGGGTCTCACTCTTGCTCAGGCTAGTCTGGAACTCCTGAGCTCAAGCAATCCTCCCACCTCAGCCTCCCAGAGTGCTAGGATTACAGGCATGAGCCACTGCGCCTGGCCCTGCAACAACATTTTAGATTGATTGTATCTTCCATTCTGAAACCATGCTATAAAGAATATAGGTATCAGTGACTTATCAAAGTTAAAATAAAATTTTTTAAGTGATTAATCATAAACTACATATATTTGACCATTAGATTTTTAAGTACTTTATTACAATATTTTAACTCAAGCTGTTATTTTTAAATGCACAGAAAGATGATCAATCAGCTTGTTAGATTCTCTCCTACACATATTTTGCCTTTAAAAAAACAGAGGAGGTGGTATTTAAATGTCAAATTATTCATGCAGTATTAAGGTTCAGGTCTGGAAGTGCACAGCTGACAGAAAAGAATTATAATTCCTTCATTAACTATGCCTCATCCTAGCATTACATATTCTGAGTTTCTGTATATAGTCTTGAAATTTCATGCCTCAGTGCCATGTCCTCTATGACAAAAATCAGTTATGGTTACACAGCTACTCTATCTGGCTACGTTACCCATGGAAATATAAAAGTTAATATTGTGGTCAAAATGACACTTGCAAATAAGGTAATTAAGTAACAGCTGATATGGAAACTATAACTTTAGAGTCCTTGACTTGTGTGATTAAAAAAAAATTTTAGCTTCATCACATCTAATGTAAATATTATTCCACTTTTAATGAGCACCAACAATGTAGAAGGAGACACTGTACAAAAATAGTGATAATGATCAAGGAGTCATTTAATTTTTTCTGAAGAGCAATTCAACATTTACATAAAGGGTAATTGATCAGCAGCCAGTGGCCATTCCCTTCTGTGTAAGGGGTCCTCAAGACCACCTCCAGGCTTGGTGATTCACTATGAAGACTCACTGGATTCAGCATACAGTGGTCCTCATGGCTAGGATTTATTACAGCAAAAGGATACAGAGCACAATCAGCAAAGGGAAAAGGCAGTCAGGATAAAATCCAGAGGAAATAAGACACAAGCTTCCCAGAGTCCTCTCCCAGTACAGCCAAAAGAGATGCACTTAATTCCTCCAGCAACAAATTGTGAAAAAAAGCATAAAAAGTTATCTGCAAAGCTCAGTAGAGACTCAGTGCCCAGGGTTTTTACTGGGGGGCTGGTCACATATGCATCCTCTGTCTAGCACATACCAAAATCCCAGACTCCCAGAGCAAAAGCAGATGTTCAGCATAAACCATATTGTTTGTACAGTCTAAGTACGTTGAACCATTCTAATCATTTATGGAAAGTTTCATATTGTTGTAAGGAACTGGTACCATTCAAGTTGCCAGATACTTGCCCAGGGCTAAACTTGCAAAGAGTCCTTTCTAAGGATAGCAGTCTCAGGCCCACTATGTTAACTCTTTTCTGCATACATCCTGTTTCCCAAATAACATACATATATGCAGATAAGCCACTACACTTTTTCTAAGATGCCATTGATTAATGCTTTGGGGGAAATTAAAATGTCATTTTCTATTTGGCTATGGCTATATTTAAAGAGAGTCAGAAATCCTCAGAAATCATTTTCATGAAATGCAAAAGCAGTTTTACTATTTGCATAAAACCAAGGACCATTTTTTAACACTTTGCTATGGCAATTTAAAATTCTTATTAATACCGCTTTATGACAGCCCTTTACTCTAGTGGTACTGTGGGAAAATAACTGCAACACTGGCTTCCTATTTTTGTGGGGAGGGAGTAAGGACGGGATAGGTAATAGCTCTCTGCAACCCTCTAGACTCGTTTTATCTACCACTGTTTCTGCATAGGTAAGAGAACAGATTAGAGACCCCACAGGCATGGTACTAATATTTATAAATTTTTTAAATGTCCTAGCCCTTTTTTTTATACATTGATACCAGGCTGATTAAAGTTGCCCAGGTCCTCTGAGGTAGTGTGAAGCTTGGCACCATGTCTATAGAAAACCTGGTGTATGAAAAGTTGTTGTGCCTTTTGAAAATTTGACTAATGTGTATGTTCATTTTTGCTAGATCAATTCTTTACTGGGCCTGCAGATTTTTTTTTAGAATTTATTATACCTAATTTAGAGAGATAATTTCTTAAAATTTATTTCAACATGCTTGTGGCCAAAAATTAGTAGAGTATTAACAGCTTGTTGGCTATGTGCAAGCTCTTTGAGTCAGTTAAGCCTAGTAAATTTTATTCCAATGCATAAAATATACTGTTACTAGTTAAACAATCCTTTCCCCTGCCAATAATTGCAGAATAGCAGTGAGATTTTTCTCTTCTTTCAAAGATCAACTTTGTTATTTCTGTGATTAAGTTCAGTGTAGACAAATTTGATTTGGCCTTATTTTACTTCTAAAAGAAAAAAAAGTCAGTAAACCAGTTGGTAAATTTAAATCACTCAGTATGAGTACCACAACAACAAGAACTGGTTTGCTTTTTGGATGTAACTTCCTCTTAATTTTTTAGAAAATTATAATCATTTCTAAAACCAAAATGTACAAGATTTTATAATCGGTACTGAAAGCGGAACAAATATTCTGTTGAGTTTGCTCAACTCAAAGAGAGTTTCATAGTGTGTTTAACATATTACATAATGTAATTTGACAAAGCAGTATAGCATATCAGCTATATTCACAATGCTGTCCTTATAAAACAGGTTATAGTCGTTTCATTTTCTCCCTCACTCTATCAAATTTAAGACCTTAAGAAAAGGTGAAAGTGTTTGTTCTAGAAATTAACAGGTGGAGCATGAGACAAAAAGAAAGGAGAAACTTCCTGTACTGTCCAAATGACTTTTCTGGCACAGACTGTCCTTGGCTAGTCTGGAAACATAACAATAGATATTGCTGTCTTCCAGGTTCCTTCTTTGATTCAGAAATCCAGCTTCAGATCATTAAAATAGTATTCTAATGGGAAGGTTAAAAAATTAAAATCCAGTGAATTGTCTACAAAATACTAGACATAATGCAAGGCAGTTTCTTAAAAATAATGTAATTTCTTTTCATACCTGTCAGATGAGATATATACTCTCATCATTTTATAGATGTGAAAACTCAAAAAGGTAAAAGATTTTTCCCTAAATTGCAGAGCATGTATGTAATTGGAGTTGGGGTTGGAACCCAGGAATTCTTTCTACTAAAGAAGTAGCTTGGTCAAATTTTTGAGGTGGCAAAGATGTTCAGTTTTATTTAGTTTAATTCTCTCATCCTATGTGTAGGTAAATCAAAATTCAGAATCACCCAAAGACAAAAGGTAATTTGGAGCAAAGCAAGAAATAGAAGAATCTAGCTCAGTGGTTCATTTATTATACTTTCATTTGGCTTCAGTGACTTTGTATCACCAATCCTTCACTCTCAGTCTCCTTGGCTTGGTCTTCTTCTCTTCTTTCTCTGCATTTCCTCTACTGATGGTCTTAAATGCCAGCTGACAATTCCCAAATTCATTTTTCCAGTCCATACCTGACTCCTGAATTCCAGACTTTTGTATCCAGTTTCCAACTTGAGATCTCCACTTGGATGTCTAATAAATATCTCTAATTCCACCTGTCTAAAACTGACAGATTTTTCTCCTTCTTCCCCAAGCCCCAGCAAATTTGTTCCTCCCATAGCCTTCCCCATCTCAGTTGATGGCCACTCCATCCTTTCAGTTGATCAAGCCAAAACACCTTGGAGTCCTCACCTTGTATCTAATGTACAGGGAAACCATTTTCACTCTATCTTTAGAATATATACAGAATTCAATCACTTCTTACCACTTCCACTGCTACCACTCTCATCTGAGTCACTGGAATGTCTCTTTAAAAATGCTAAATCAGATCCTTTTATTTCTTTTGAAACTTTGCAGTGATTACTCATTTCTTCGGAGTAAAATTCAAAGAGCTTACAATGAAAGTTTTGTGAGGAGTGATAGAAGGACATTTTTAAAGGACCATGCTGGTTGCTAAGTTTCATTGTCTGTCTTTCTCACTAGAATGTAAACTCCATGAAGGCAGAAATCTTCATCTTATTTTGTTTACTAATATAGCCCAAGTACATGTTCATAGTAGGGGTTCAATCAGATGTCAAATTTGAATTCATGCATTCATTAAATATTTATTAAGCTCGTAGTATATGCCAGACCAGTTCTAAGTGCTGGATGTGACAAATCAGTTGTGGTCTCTGCCTGCATGAAGCTTTCCTGCAATGGACCCCATCTTTGGTGTCTTTCCTTAAAGATACTGATTCAATAAGTCTTGTGTGGATTCCAAACATCTGTGTTTTTTAATTATCTCAGGTGATTCTGAAATACTCCAGGTGTTGAGAGCTTGTTTTATGTATCTGTACCTCACTGGAGATACAGATTTATTCTCAAGAATGAATCATTAGGAAAATCAGAAATAACATTGTTTCTAATGGTTGGAATAGAATCCTAAATAGAAAATAATATTAAGGAAAAAAATTTAAAGAAACTACTCTAGGAAATATATGTTTTGCAAACACCTTTTTCATGTTGTACAAAACACCTCTTCCATGTTAAATGATGCCAGTTTCCAATAACTTTATCTCTGAGACCTAATGGTTTAATGAGTTTAGTCTGTTCTGCTCTTTTCTATATCTGACTCTTTACATTACTGTCACATTATGTACCCTGTCCTGGTCTGGCAGAAAACTCTTATATACAGAAGTCAGGAGGATTAAGTTATTTTCCCAAAAATTCCACTAACTGAGTTGGTGACCTCACTGGAGCTCAGGTTCCATATATTTAAAAATAAAGGTTTAGACTACACTAAGCTCCTTCTAGCTCCAATGTTCTAGGATTCTTACTTCACTTTCTATAGTAGTTATAATTGATAAGAATGATAAAAACAATAAAATAATAATACCCTTTTGATATAGTTTTGAAGGAAAAATTAGTTACTCTTCCCATCATAGAAATCTTTGGTGTCTCCAGGTCAATATATTACAAATAAAGGTCTTGCATTTAAAACAATTCTATTAAAGTTATTGTCTGCTCTTTGCTAATTCTTGTTTGATTAATCAACATGGCTCTTTGGAAAGTTCAATCAACAAAGAAATTACATTTCAGGTTACATTTCAGAACAATCAGGGAAAAAATACTTTTCACAGTGACTCTCATTCTTTCTCCCCCAATATACCTTAAGGATATGACAGATTCCCATCATTAATAGGACCACTATGAGTGTGAGGACTGCCTATCAGAATCCCTGGGGAACAAGAGGGTGTGATGTGGAGGTGAGGAGGAGATGTCTATGATTTGAAAAGTTTTCCGATGATTCTGTTATCTGCCATCACAACCTACCACCACACCCCATTTGAGAATCGCCATCCTGAAGGTTAAACAGACACACACTCACCCACATTCACTAATTCAAGACCATAAATTTATGTGCATTCCAAAATAACTGCTTTACTTAGGTGCTTACATTCTTCGTGCATTGCGTTGCATATTACCTAAATTCAGAAGATAATTTATATGTATCGTACATTATTTGTCTACCATTCTAAACATAATGAAGGGGCTAGCTGGCACCTTACCATTGAACAGTTCATGCAAATTCTATCCTGAACAAAGATAGATGTACTTCAAATAAGTTATTTTTTTAGAATCTAAATAAAGTTTAGATTTACTACTGGAAAAATATGAACTAACATAACCACTGGAAAAATGTCATGTTATTTTTAAAATAAACAGTATGCCTTTTGAACACCTCTTATTCTCTAGTTATTATTTCAGCTAGGATAAAAGAGAAAATGTACAGCAAAATATTTTTAAGATGAAAATTTCTTTTAGATACTGCAGTCCCCAACCCCCAGGCTGTGGCCCAGTACCGGCCCGTGGCCTGTTAGGAAAAGGGTCGCGCATCATCACCTGAGCTCCGCAATCCCCTGTAGTGAAGACCCCCACCCACCCCTGGGTCCATGGAAAAATTGTCTTCCATGAAGCGGATCCCCGGTGCCAAAAAGTTGGGGACCGCTGGAGGTTCCTGATGATGACTATTTTCAGGTGATCAAATCATAGAGTAACTAAAATTATATATCCTGGAGTCAGAGTACCCAGTTTAGAATTACAACTCTACTACTTATTAGCTCTATAATCTTAGGCAAATTACTTAATCTCTGCAAGATTCAATTGCTTCACCCCACCTATAAGATGGGGATAATAATCAGACCTACCACATTGCTATACTTTGGATTTTATGAGCCAGTACATATAAAGTGTTTTTAGCACAGTGCCTACCTTCTAAGAAGCCATTGTGTCAGTGGTAAAACTAGAGAAGGTGGTAGGTAGTTCACATGTCTTACTTTTTAGAACACCAAACTTCTCCTAATCTGTGATAATAAAGGCTTTGCAGAAATGAGGCTTTAAGTTGTTAATTTATATAACTTTATCCTAAATCCTAGTCATTTATTAACTATGCAACTTTCAAACAGTCATTGGTTGCTTGACACAAATATTGGTTTTCCTCTAGTATGGTGATAATTTTAATTTACTGCATTTTATTATTTACATTTAAAATTTTATGATCTTTCACTCACATAGAAAATAAAAACCTTTGTATAGAGTAGTGAATAGAGTTGAGAATAGTGCTTCTTAAGCTTCCATGTGCACACGAATCGCTTGGAGATTAGAAGCTCATATTTTCAGGCTGACACCCCCATCATCTGAAGGAAGCCACAGGGATCTCCATTTTTATACTCTTGTCTCTCAGTTGATTCTGATGTGATTGGGTCCTAGCACCACATTTTGAGAAAAAATTTGTTTACAGAATAGCATGAGAATGGCAATCAAAAGACTACAGTTATGAATCTATCTTTATGTGCTAATGATTTAACTTCTTTGAGAATATGAGAATGTATGTCAAGTATGTTGAGCTTTTTGAAAGTCAAAACATAAATTAAGGAGTTCTGTATATTTGAAGACAGTGTAATAAAGACCAAAATTCATGAGGCTGCAAATCATAAGACTAGCTTTCTAGTCCTAGCTCTGCTACTTTATAGCCTGATGATTGGGTAAGGTATATAATATTTCTGAATCTTAGTTTCTCCATCTTTAGAATAGAGTTAATAATATATTCATTGAGTTTGTCATATCCACCTAGGATGTGAGTTCTGTGAAATTAGGGACTTTGCCTTGTTTAGCTCACTGCTATATATTTAGCACCTAGAACAGTGTCTGGCACATAGTAGGCACTCAATAAGTAATTGTCAAATGAATGTTCTACAATATTTGAAATAACCTAATAAATGCTGTGCATAAAAACGTACAAATGGCACAATGCCTTCCCTCAGAAGCCCGGAGTCTGCAGAAGACAGACGTATGCACAAATACTGCAGCATCGTTCAATGAATAGGTGTATTGTGATATCAACTGAGATAATGTAACGATGCACTATGAAAGGTATGAGGTGTTCGTAGCACTTGTAGAGAACCAAAATAAGAATGTGAGGAGTTCAGAAACGGGTCTGTTTACCCTTTAAAGCATTTTCTACAAAGGTGCTGTGGTCAATTTGAAGTTGAGATTATAATAATCCAGAGAATAGTGTTTATGTTTAGTGGGGATGGCAACACGAAATGAGGCCTAGGGGTGCATGACAGGACAATGGAAAGTGGAACAAGTGCAAGTGCAAACACACACACAAACGTGCACACACAGTGACAGGGAAGAGGGTAGTGGAAATGATTGAACAGAATTGGAAAGGATGGTGGAGAGGTGGTAGTAATGCAAGAAAAGAATAAGGAGGCAAGATACAGCTAGTCCTTCTAAGTGGGAACCAGGAGTTAGGTTGGAGTAGAGGAGAAAATGTGTTTAAACAAAACAAAACAAAAAAATAGGCTAAGGTCTCTTATGAGTGGTACTTTATTTTATCAACTGCCAAACATAACATCGTCAGTTATTTGGGGTTTTCTGTTTGTTTTTAAGGCTAGAGGCCAGGCTACTTATTTAGAACTACTTATTCTTCACAATTTAGGAGGTGGAAAAATGCTTTTAAAGCAATCTAAATCATTTCTATACTGTTGCATATAGCAGAATTACGCTTAAAAGCCAACTACTAATAAAAGAAAAATGGTTTCCTGTGCTGTAAAAGGCAGTGTGGGTTTTTGCGATCATTTTTAGACTTCCTTTTTGATAGATCTCTCTTCAAAATGTACATACTGATTTCTTTCATATGCTGCTTGTTCTATTTATATTATAAATTTAAATTTCTATATCTCTGAGACAGAGATTTATAATATGAGATCTAAAGGGATTTCTCTTGAAGATGGGTGAACCTTCTGATATTGTTGGAGAAGTTCTGTATATGTGCACGTTTTACTGGAGACTGGTCCATATTCTTAAGGAAGTTCATGACCAAAACGAAGCCCTAAGAGAACAGGTTTCGTGCATTCACCCAAATAATTCTCTTCTTCGTGACTAGCATGGACTGTAACATGTAGTTCAAAGTATGTGAAAATCATCACTACATATTTTTGTATATATAATGACCTGTCACCTTATTTTAAAAACCTTTATGAAATCAAATCAAAAATATCATGAATCTTATAATGTGTGTTTTACCACATGGTGCATTTGTGCAGGTCCGATTCCCATCCCACTTCAGTTCAGATCTCAAGGATCTTCTACGGAACCTGCTGCAGGTGGATTTGACGAAGAGATTTGGAAATCTAAAGAATGGTGTGAGTGACATAAAAACTCACAAGTGGTTTGCCACAACAGATTGGATTGCTATTTACCAGAGGAAGGTGAGACTTTTCTTTCTTTTTAATTTAAAATCTTATTAAAAGTTGGTGTTTACATCATATGTAGTAGAAACATTTTCAACTTAATACATAGTTTTCCTTTTTTTACCTTTTAAATTCATCCTATGCAGAATCTCAAGTACTTTATAGCCTATAACCTAAAAGTGAGTTTTCTCCTAAAGAGAAAGTTTGTGTTCTATTTTGCCTGTCAATCTGAAATATTTTCTGTGTTAAATTTTTCCTACACATGTCTCATACTCTTTGCAATGCTACGGAAATTATATATTAGGCAATGTCCTAAGGGTTTGCATTTCAAAACTGATGTGAAGCCACATTAGGAAGATAACATATAAACAAATATATTTGCCTATCCAGTATTGGCATCCAGCCAGATATAATAACATTTAATTGCTAGATTCCTCGTTTTTCAGTCTGTATTTTGACCTTTCTGTGGCATTTATCAGGGTTCCAAATTTTTAATGTACTGTTCCCCAAACAGACCATGCTTTTTCACACTCTATGCCCTTGTAAAATTTTTTCCTTGACTCAGAATGACTTCCCATTTGTGCATTTGCCATAGTTTTATTGATCCATGATGATTTAGCTTAAATGTTACCTCTACTGTGATATTTTCTCTGAAGAGATATTCTTTATTAATATCTTATAGATTCTGTATTGTTTTAAAATATTTCATTGAAGACAGGGAACTTATCTTACTCATTTTTATATTCCTATCACCTGGCAAGAGCCTTATGGTTGGTACATGCTCACTAAATGTTTGCTGAATTACTGAACATTGGTCTTTCTTCAGATAAAACTTACCTTTATCCATGTGAAAGCCGATTTGAACATAAGTAATGGAAATAGGGGTTTTAATTAATGCTTTTATGGAAGGTTAAAAACAAATCTGAAATTACTAGATTTTTGAAACAATTATTCACCTGATATTTATTCTAAATAGTCATCAGATGCCTGCTTATATGCTACATATTCTTCAAGGTGCTCAGAATATGTTAAGCAAAATCACCTTTATTCCTGTCCATATGAAGCTTATAGTTTCAGGGGTCAGGAAGATTGATCAGATGGTCATATAAATAGATATAAAAGTACTAGTATGAGAAATGTGGAAACACAGAAAGAATAAGTTTACATCTGAGTTTTCTTGGGATTTGTTTGGTTTGGTTTTTTTGCTTGCTTGCTAAAGGGATTCTTAGTGTTAGAAATTGAAGCAACTTGAAGACTTGTATGTAAATATAAACCAAGTTAATCTCTAGTGTTAGTGTACCACCGTAATAAAATAGAGGAACACCAGCTGACCAGTAGCAATACTTTGTTGTCCAGAAGCTTTTTAGTTTAATATAATTCCATCTGTCTATATTTGCTTTTGTTGCCTGTGCTTTTGAAAACTTAGCCATAAAATCTTTGCCTAGATCAAAGTCCTGGATCATATTCCCTATATTTTCTTCCAGCAGTTTTATAGTTTGGGGTCTTATGTCCTTAATCCATTTTGAGTAGATTCTGGCATATGGTGAAAGGGATCTAGTTTCATTCCTTTACATATGAATATCTGATTTTCCCAGCACCATTTATTGAAGAGGGTGTCTTTTCTCCATTGGCGCCTTTGTCAAAAATTAGTTGGCTGTAATACATGGATTTACTTCTGGGTTTTCTATTCTATTCCACTGGTCTATGGGTCTGCTTTTATACAAATACCATGCTGTTTTGGTAACTTTAGCTTTTTAGTATATTTTGAAGTCAGGTAGTAATATACCTTCACCTTTGTTCTTTTTGCTCAGGATTGCTTTGGCTATTTGGGTTCTTTTGTGCTTCCATACAAATTTTAGGATTGTCTTATCTATATGTGTAAAGAATGTTATTGGTATTTTAATAGAAATTGCATTGGATCTGTAAATTGCTTTGGACAGTATGGTCATTTTAACAATATTAATTCTTCTGATCCATGACCCTGGGATGTCTTTCCATTTGTTTGGATCCTTTTTAATTTCTTTCATCAGTGTTTTGTTATATTCTCTTGCTGAATTGATCCTTGTATGATTATGTAATGACTTTCTTTGTGTCTTTATACTGTTTTTGACTTAAAGTCTGTTTTATCTGATATAGATATACCTGTTCTTGCTTGCTTTTGGTTTTCATTTGTGTGGAATATTTTTTCCATCCCTTCGCTTTCAGTCTACACGTGTCTTTGTAGGTGCAGTGAGTTTCTTATAGGCAGCATATAGTTGAGTCGTGTGTGTTTTTTAATCCATTTAGCCATGCTATATAGTTTTAGTGGGTAATTTTATCTCTTTATATTCAAGGTTATTATTGATAGGTGAGGGCTTATTCCTGTCATTTTGTCAATTGTTTTCTGGTTCTTTTGTATAACCTTTGTTTCTTTCTTTCCCTCATATTTTTATCATTGTAGGTTTATGGTTTTCTGTAGTACTAATGTTTGTGTCCTTTGTCTTTCTCATTTGTGTGTCTGCTGTACCAGCAAGTTTTATACTTTCATGTGTTTTCATAATGGTAGATGTTGTTCTTTCACTTCCACATGTAGGATTCCCTTAAACATTTCTTGTTGAGCCAGTCTAGTGGTGATGAATTCCCTCTATTTTTATTTGTCTGGGACTTTATTTCTCCTTCATTTTTATGGCATAGCTTTGCTGGGTATAATTTTCTTGGCTGATAGTTTTGCTTATTTTTTTATTCCAGCATTTTTTAATATATCATCCCATTCACTCCTGGCCTGTAAGGTTTCTGCTGACAAATCCACTGATAGTCCTATGAGGGTTTTCTTATATGTGACTTGACACTTTTGCTGTTTTTAGAATTTTCTCTTTCTCTTTGACTTTTGATAGTTTGACTATACTGTGCCTTGTAGAAGAGATTTTTGGGTTGTATCTATTTGGGAATCTTTGAGCTTCCTGTATCTGGATGTCTAAATCTCTTGAAAGACTTGGGTAATTTTCAGCCATTATTTTGTTAAATAGCTTTTCTATGCCTTTGCCCATCTCTTCACCTTCTGGAAAACCTAAAATTCAAATATTTGATTGTACTAATTTGCAGTCCCACCAATAGTGTATAAGCCTTTCTTTATGTCTATATCTCCATCAGCATTTATTTTTTAACTTTTTAATATGGCCATTCTGACAAGGGAAAGGTGGTATCTCACTGTGGTTTTAATTTGCATTTTCCTGATAATTAGTGATGTTGAGCATTTTTTCGTATGTTTGTGGTCCATTTGTCTATCTTCTTTTGGAAAACTTCTGTTCATGTCTTGTGCCCACTTTTGAGTGGGGTTGTTTGTTTTTTCCTTGCTGATTCATTTGAGTTCTTTGTAGATTCCGGATATTAGTCCTTTGTCAGATGTATAATTTGTGAATATTTTCTCCAGTTCCATAGATTGTCTGTTTACTCTGTTGATTATTTCCTTTGCTCTACAGAGCTTTTTAATTGAATTAAGTCCCATTTATTTATTTATTTATTTTGTTATTGCTATGTTTTCCTTTGGGTCTTAGTCATAAATTCTTCACCTAGGCCAATGTCTAGAGAATTTTTTCTACATTTTATTCTAGAATTTTTATGGTTTCATGCCTTACATTTAAGTATTTTATCCATATTGAGTTAATTTTTGTGTATGGCAAGAGATAGCGGTTCTGTTTCATTCTTCTACATATGGCTATCCAATTTTCCCAGCACCATTTGTTGAATAGGACCTCTTTTCCCCAATGTATATTGTTGTCTGCTTTGTTGAAGATCAGCTGGTTGTAGGTAAATGGTTTTCTTTCTGAGTTCTCTATTCTGTTCCATTGATCTATGTCTCTACTTTTATACCAGTACCATTCTGGTTTTGGTTACTACAACCTTGCAGTAGGATTTGAAGTCAGATAATATGATGCCTCCAAATTAGGGTTTTTTGTTTTGTTTTGTTTTGGTTTGGTTTGGTTTGTTTGTTTGATTGTTTTGCTTAAGATTGCTTTGGCTATTCAGGCTCTTTTTTTGACACCAAATGAAGCATAAAATTATTTTTCTAGATCTGTGAAATATAACATTGGTATTTTGGTGGGGATTTCATTGAATCTGTAAGTCACTTTGGGCAATATGGACTTTTTAATGATGTTGATTCTACCAATCCATAAGCATGGATTTTCCTTTTTTGTGTGTGACATCTCATTTCTTTCATTGGTGTTTTGTAGTTCTTCTTGCAGATCTTTCATCACCTTGGTTAAATATATTCCAGGTATTTTATTTTCTTTGTAGCTATTGCAAATAGTATTGAGTCTTTTATTTGATTCTCAACTTGACTGTTATTAGTATATAGAAATATTACTGATCTGTGTACATTGACTTTGTAACCTGAGACATTGCTGAATTTACCAATTCTAGAAGTATTTTGATGGAGTCTTTGGAGTTTTCTAGATGCAAGATTATATAATTAGCAGACAAGGATAGTTTGACCTCATGTTGTCTGACCCTTTCTTTCTCTTGCTGAATTGCTCTGGCTAGGACTTCCAGTGCTATGTTGAATAGAAGTGGTCACAGTGGGCTCCCTTGTCTTGTTCCAGTTCTTAGGGGAAATGCTTTCAACTCTTCCCCACTCAGTAAGATGTTGGCTGTGGGTTTGTTATCCATGGCTTTTATAATTTTAAGGTATGTTTCTTCTAAGCCTAGTTTGTTGATGTTTTTTATCATGAAAGGGTGCTGGATTTTACTGAGTGCTTTTTCTGCATCTATTGAGGTGAACATGTGTTGTTTTTGCTTCTGTTTATGTGGTAAATCAAATTTTTTGATTTGTGTTTGTTAAACTATACTTTCATCCCTGGGATGAAACTCACTTGATCATGGTGAATTATCTTTTATATGTGCTGTTGAATTTGGTTTGCTAGTATTTTGTTGAGTATTTTTGCATGTATGTTTGTGAAGAATATTGGTCTTTAGTTTTCTTTTCTGTTGTTGTTTTTGTGTCCTTTTCTGGCTTTGATATTAAGGTGATACTGGACTCATAGAATGAGTTAGGGAGGATTCCCTTTTCTTGATATTATGGAATAATTTCTGTGGGATAGGTACCAGTTCTTCTTTGTAGTTCTAGTAGAATTCAGCTGTGGATCCATCTGGTGTGGGGAGCTTTTTTGTTGATAGATTTTTTATTATTGCTTTAATCTCTAGGCTTGTTATTGGTTCAAGATTTCTGTTTTGGGGGGTTTTTTTCCCCTGATTCCGTTTGGGGAGGTTGTGTGTTTCCAGGAATTTATCCATTTCCTCTGTTTTCTAGTTTGTGTGCATAGAGATTTTCATACTATTGATGGATGATATTTTATATTCTGTGGTATGAGTTGTAATGTCTCCTTTTTCATTTCTGATTGAGTTTCTTTGGGTCCTTTCTCTGTATTCCTGGTTAATCTAGCTAGAGGTCTACCAATTTTGTTTATTTTTTCAAAGAACCAACTTTTTGTTTTATTGATCCTTTGTATTATTTTTTTGGTTGGTTTCCGTTTTGTTTAGTTCTGCTCTGAGCTTTGTTATTTCTTTTTTTCTGCTAGCTTTGGGTTTGGTTTTCTTCTTTTTCTAGTTCCTTAAGTTGTGACATTACATTGTTAATTTATGATCTTTCTTTTCGAAATAAGCATTTAAGGCTATGAATTTCCCACTTAATACTGCTTTTTATCCCATAGATTTTGGATACTGTGTCATGATTGTTATTCAGTTTGAAAAATCTTTTGATTTCTATCTTAATTTCATCACTGATGCAAGGATTGTTCAGCAACAGGTTGTTTAATTTCCATGACTTTGTATAAATTTTTGAGTTCCTCTTATAGTTGATTCCTATTGTTATTCCACTGTGATCTGAGAAGGCACATGGAATGATTTTGATTTTTCTGAATTTGCTGAGACTTATTTTATGGGATAACATATAATCTTTCTTGGAAAATGTCCCATGTCTGATGAAAAGAATGTATATTCTGAAGTTTTGGGGTAGAATGTTCTATAGATGTCTGTTAGGTCCATTTGTTATAGAGTCCCGTTTAAGTCCAGTGTTTCTTTGTTGATCTTCTGCCTTGATGATCTGTCCAGTTCTGTCATTAAAGTGTAGAAGTCACCAGTAATTAAGATGTTGCTTTTTATTTCTTTGCTTTGATCTTATAATATTTGATTTATGAATCTGGGAGCTCCTGTATTAAGTGCATATATATTTAGGATTGTTATATCTTCTTGTTGACTGTCTTAGTCTTTCTTTACCATTATTGATTTAAAGTCTTTTTTGTCTTATATGAGAATAGCTACTGCTGCTCACTTTTGGTTTCCCTTCATGTGGAATATTTTTTTCCATCCCTTTACCTTGAGTCAATGAGTATCCTTATTAATTAGATGGGTTTCTTGGAGATAGCAAATACTTGGAGTGTATTTTTCATCCATTCAGCCTATCTATATATTTTAAATGGAGCATTAAGGCCATTTACATTCAATGTTAGTATTGATATGTGAGATAGTATTCTGTTCATCATGTTGAATGATATCTAGTTGCTTTGTTTTCTCCCTTGTGTTACTGTTTTATAAGAATTGTGAGTTTTACCTTTTGGGTGTTTTTATATTGGTAGGTATGGATTGTTCTTTTCCATGTCTAGACTACTTTTAAGCATTCCCTCTAGGACAAGTCTAGTGGTGGCAAATTCCCTTAGTGTTTGCTTGTCTGAGAAAGACTTTATTTCTCTTTCATTTATGAAACTTAGTTTTGTGGGATACAAAATTCTTGGCTAGCAATTATTCTGTTTAAGAAGACTAAATATGGGACCCCAATCCCTTCTGGCTTAAAAGGACTCTACTGAGAGGTCTGCTGTTAGTCTGATGGGTTTTCCTTTGTAAGTAGACTTGTTGCTTTCATCATGCAGCTTGTAGGATTTTCTCCTTCACTTTGACTTTGGTCAGGCTGATGATTATATATCTTGGTGATGTCCTATTTGCTATGCATCTTCCAGTTATAATAACTACACACAGCAGTACAAATATGATAGTAAATGTGAACGGCTTTCATAGTCTTCTTTATTCTCTGACTCAGTGTTCATGAACAAAGCAATAGCCAAATGCATCTAGCAGAAAGGAAAAAAAGCAGAAAAAAGAAGTGGCCTGGACAACTCAAACTGTACAATCATTCTCTACAGATGGTTGATGTGATGTGTGATTCTAAATTGCTGCCTGACTAGACATGAGGCAATTGTCTTCTTAGCTCATTCTTCTGGGTAGTGCACAACAGCAGTCCCCGAAGCAGGGCACACAAGGCAACCAGCTAGCAAACAAAAGGATAATATTAGAATTGCCATTCATACTTATTTTTTCCTTATTCTTTTTAAAGATCTTATTTGTGTATATATCTTATATTAGCATAGTCATGTATACAAATGATTTATAAATAAGTAACTGTACATATATTGGTGATATATACTAGAAAATGTTTTACTAAAAGGGATATAAATCGAAAGGCTTTGGAGACTACTGGTATAGATAGTACAAAGAGCTCTGGAGTGGACGTGGAGAATCATGAGTATGGAACCTGCTTTAGCCACATATTAGTCATCTGAATTTGATCAACTCTGTCTTAATCTGTAAAATGGGAGTAAGAATATCTGCCCTGCCTTCCTCACAGTGTTGAATTGAGGAAGAAAGGAAACTGTGTCATTGTTTGTAAATTCTGTAAATGCTGTGCAAATTGTGATATTATTTTTTCAGCCTTTAAAATATTTTCTTCAAATGCATTCAGTACCCCATGTGATCTTTATAAAGGATCATATTCTACATGGTGGCCAGACCTTTTACTTTTAGGATCAAAGGAGAAAAATGTTTAGGATTTAATAATTCTATAATTCTAAGAGAGATATATTTCCTTCCAACTTCCCAGAAAGTTTTGATGACCAGATATTTTAAACAAAATAAACTTGGGAAGTAAAAAAGGAAGGTGATTAAAAGTGAGTCAAGATTTATCTGTAACTTCAAGAGAAAATAATTTTTAAAAACAGGATAGAGAATATCAGGCCTTAGAAATGAAGAACTAATAAAGGAAAAACTGGAGTTCTGTAACCTTAGGAGCCAGCATTTTGATACCAATAGTTAATGATCCTAGGAAATTCTTAAATATTTTCTTGTCCTGTACTATATCTTGAATGAAAATGTGGAGATTAATTGCAGACCTACTGTTTGTTGCAGCTTCTTCTAATGCTATTATATTATAATTCAGGGACTTAATGGCATTTAAGGATGCCACCATGTAGTAACAATGGGAATTTATTTTCCTTAGAGTTTTGAAAACTCTCAGGAGTTTTTCCTTTTTCTTATTTTTCTGTCTCAATTACAGGTTGAAGCTCCATTCATACCAAAGTTCAGAGGCTCTGGAGATACCAGCAACTTTGATGACTATGAAGAAGAAGATATCCGTGTCTCTATAACAGAAAAATGTGCAAAAGAATTTGGTGAATTTTAGGGAGGAACAATAAGATGACATCAGAGCTCACACTCAATCTTTGCTCTCTGTTGAGAGATAAGGTGGAGCTGAGACCGTCCTTGTTGAAGCAGTTACCTAGTTCCTTCATTCCAACGACTGAGTGAGGTCTTTATTGCCATCATCCGTGTATGCACTCTGCATCCACCTATGTAACAAGGCACCGCTAAGCAAGCATTGTTTGTGCCATAACACAGTACTAGACCACTTTCCTACTTCTCTTTGGGTTGTCTTTCTCCTCTCCTACAGCCATTTCTTCCTTTCTCAATTTCATTAGTTTTCTCTAAACAGTGCTCCATTTTATTTTATTAGTGTTTCAGATAGGCAGTGTTATGGCTATGTGATATTTGAAGGGAAGGATAAGCATTGCTTTTAGTAGTTCTTTCCAATATTTCTGTTGGTCAATGGCTTGATAAACTTTCTAATAATTATTTGTACTTTCGGTAGCTCAGACTCAGTTTTGCCAAAACTCTTGACAATATTCAAAGATAGCATGTCTGATCACCAAGGAAATTTATGCAAATTAAGAAATACAGTAACTTTGTTGGAATTCTGACAATAAATTTGGATAGACTAATACAGAGTAGCTAGACCCAGCAATTTGGATTACTATAGATCAAAAGTTCTATTTCCCTTCGCCTCCTTTTACATCATCCTCCCCTTGAGTAATGAAGTGACCAGCCTGTGTAGTGTGACAAATGTGTCTCACTCAGCAGGATAAACTCATGATATGGATCATCTCCCAGATTCTCTCACCTGGTACCAGCATTTCTGTAGGTGTTAGAGAAGAGTTCTAAGTTTTCTAAACCTTAACTCTTCCATAAGGATTTTAGCCAGTATTTTAATAGAACACAACTAATCAAAGTGACAAATTTTAAAGTGTCTCAAATAGTCTTCATTATAAACTTTTTAAAGGAAAAGAAGCAAACTAAAAAGAACATTGGTTTGGATAAATGCTTTGCTAAGTCAAATGGCTTGATTCTTGCAAACAATGTAGAGGTACTCTTATTTAAAGTGAGGGTTTTCTGTTTATTTTGTAACCCTAAGAACACAGGAAGTTGTTCCCAGCTGGTTACTCTGGTGTACTATGTTTGTGAACCTAAGGTAGGGGCACCACTGCAACTTCTGCATTCACCCCATGCCTTGTCAATGAGGAAAGGGGACAAGTTTATAAAACTGCCGCACTTGTAATTTTGAGGTGTGATATTTTCAGATGTCATAATTTTTAACTTCTTATCTCTCAGTAAACAGAATGTAAGATCATACAGATACAATTTTAGTATTTGAGTTTAGTTTTTTCTTCTATACTTTTTTGCCAACTGACTTAACAACGTTGATGTCAGGTGGAAATGTCAAGCACTTTTGCACACTTGGTTCAGTGTTTGTTGAGAATCCATGGCTTAACCGAGTTGTTTTGCTTTTTGTTTGTTTGTTTGGCTTTTAATTTTCCCCAACTGGTTTTATCTCTGTGTCTCAGTGACCTATCTTAAAACAACACACCAAAATGGTTTAAAATAAGCTGCGTTCATTTTTTATGATCAATTTACATGCATATAAAATGAATTGTTTTTAATCAAACTGATCCTAATGTATATAATCATTCTATTTGCTTCCTTATCGGTGCAGGTAGGTCACTGACACCACTTCTTTTCATTCTGTACCATACCCTTGTAAAACCTTTGAAGACATCAAAAAATCCTGCCTGAAATGTTCTCTCCACTGACCTATATGTCTTTTGGTTGTCAAGTGTTTCTGCATGGTAATATCACATAAAGGCTGACACTGATTTTAGTTGGTCCACTTATATTTAAAATGTGCAAGAAAAATTTGAAATACTCTTGCTGTAGCAAGTTTTATGTAATAAAGATATATCATCATGTTAATAAATTTAAAACATCATTTGTAAAAAATATTTTAATTTTTTTGTATTTCAGTTAGCCCCAAGAACATGCTGATCATTGTATTCTATATGTATGCTACAAATTCTATGGTAGCTTTGTTGTATATTATTGTAAAATTATTTTAATAAATCATGGGGATGACAATTTGATTATTACTATTTAGTTTTCAGTAATTGAAAAGATTTCTATGAATTCTAAAAATATTTTTTTCTATGAAATGACTAGTGCCCAGCTGTAGAATCCACCCTGGGTAGTGACCCCTAGGCATACATTGGTACTGAGGGCTATTCAGCCATTCCATTTTACTTTCTATTTATAGGACATGAGCAAGCTTTCAAATGTGTCAAGGGAGTCTATTTCCAACCAATCAAGTACTCTAAACTAGAATATTTTAAAATTCCCAATCTCAGCCACAATTTAGCCAAGAACAAGATAAAAACTTGAATAAGAAATAAGTAGTATAAATCAGTATTTAACCTCAAATTACATTATTTGGAACAGAAGATATGTTTTTTACTCAGTAAATAATTAAGAGATGGCATTGTATAAGAAGGAACCCTAGACTGAAAGTCAAGACATCTGAGTTTCGGGCCAGAAAACTATCAATGTGACCCTGGCCTCAGTTCTCTTATCTATAAAATGGAAGAGTTGGATTAGGCAGTTTCAAAGGTTCCTTCTGACTTTCACAGGTTATGACGAGATTCTCGATATTTTGGAGGAATATCATGCTTTGAAGTCTCAGTAAGGCAGCATATTTTAGGGCATCTTTCTCCTTATCTCTGACAGTGTTCTTACAATTCTTTGAATATCATGAGAATCTTGTGTCTGTCCTAATTTCTTCCTTATTTACTGATACTAAATACTCAGTTGATATTAAACCGTCAACCTACCAAAAAAGATACTGTGGCTTATGGGAATTGCTGTCTTGTTCTTGGTATGTTCTTGCATTGACTGCCCATTGGCCTGAAAATACTCATTGTAAACCTGAAAAAAAAAAAATCATTTTTTTTCCCACTGACTGTTTTTTCTGCTTGTTGTAAGAATCAAATGAAATAATGTATGTGAAAGCACCTTGTAAATGTAACCTATCAATGTAAAATGTTAAAGTGTGTTGTTATTTCATTAATTACTTCTTTGTTTAGAATGGAATTTCCTATGCACTACTGTAGCTAGGAAATGCTGAAAACAACTGTTTTTTAATTAATCAATAACTGCAAAATTAAAGTATCTTCAATGGATAAGACAATTTATTGAGTCTTGAATTCTATTTGATGCCCTTACCTCCTGATTTATTTTCTGCTGATACCACAGATGCCAATAAATTCCTAGATTTTTAAATTTGGGTTGGTTTTTTGGCCACGGGAGCAGAGTGACAGGGGGAAGAATGTCCACCGTCTACTCAAACTGGATGTTTACTAAGAAACTGCTAAGTCCATTTCACAGTTTCTAAGTGTTTCTACTTTTCTCATTTCTCATATTAGCCCAAATTACTTCTAACATAATGTTGGAAATATTCATATTTAAAGTATTTGATATTACAAGAGCCCTCATCCTTATATTGTAACAATGACCTTTGAATTTATTCTTTTTTCTTCAGGAGTGCTTTTGAGCTTCACATTACTACCTCTTCCCATTTTAGCCAGGTTCATTAGTGTGTATCTCTAAAGTTGTCCTTTACCTCAAGAAATAATCATTTTAGATAATTGTTTTAATAGCTTACCATTTTGTTTGCTATTGCAAACATTTAGAAATATTGATGCATTTTATAACATGGAGCTTACCAATTTTATACCAGTGCTTGCTTCATTTTATCATTATCAGGGCTTTATATAAATTAGAGTTCTCATTTCCTTGTGAAGCTAATTACACAGATCTGGGCATGTCGTCACTCTAGAACTACCATCATTTGAAATCTATTTGATTAAATTTTCTCTTCTGTACAAATATTAGAAATGAAGTTAAATACTTATTTTTATTTTCACTTTGCTGAAGATTTTCTGTATGCTTATTTCATAGCCTTTGCACCCACTGTTCTGGACTGAGTCATGAACAAAATTTCTCTGTTGAAGTCCAAACCCCCAGTACCTCTTCAGCATGTGATTGTATTTGGAGCTAAGGCTTTAAAGAGGTAATTAAGGTACAGTGAGATTACATGGGCGGCCCTAATCCAATAGGACTGAAGTCCATGAAGGGATTAGGACATAGCACCCAGACAAAAGGAGAACCATGTGACTACCCAGGGAGAAGATGGCCACCTACCAGACAAGGAAAGAGGCCTCAGAAGAAGCCAACTCTGCCAACATCTTGATCTTGGGCTTCTAACCTCCAGAACTGTGAGAAAATAAGTTCCTGTTGTTTAAGCCACGCAATCTGGGATGCTTTGTCAGGGCATTCTTAAACGAATACACTCAGAGCTATGTATTCCCATGGCAAAAAACTTGCATTGATCTCGTTTCAAATGCTTTATACTTGGCCAAAACTGAACAAATTTACCATAGGCAAATTTATATATATATATAATATATTTAATTAAAATATATTAAACAAAATAAAATAATTTATTAAATAAAATAAAATATTTTATTAAAATATATTAAATATATAAATATAAAATATATATAAATATAAAATATTTGCCTACATATATTAGCATGGTCACAGACCTCAATTGCACTTGCTATCTTCTATTTCCTGAAATAAAAGCAGAAAACAGTGGCTAATGAGATAGAGTAGGGGAAGCGTGAGTAACGCAAACCACTACGAACTCCTAGTCAGACTTATCTTTGGCATCAAGCTTTCCTCTCCTCTCAAAGCAGTATACAACATAAAATTGAGCACACCAGATTCAGGGAGTTTAGTGTCTCTGCCCATCTCTTAATGGTGATGCTAATAGTGAAACAACCAAAAGGAAAGTGGGAATGGGCTAAAAGGTCAACAGAGCGAATACCCAGCTGGCCCATCCCCTGCCAGTTATTCAGGGGTAATGCTCAGCAAATGATTACCTTAACTTATTAGTTTTCTATTACTGCTCTAACAAATTCCTACAAACTTTGGGACTTAAAACAATACAAATTTATTATCTAACAGCTCTGGAGATCTAACGTCCAAAATGAGTCTGACTGGGTTAAAATCGGGGCGTCAGCAGGGCTGCATTCCTTTCTGGAGGCTCCGGGGAAGACTGTGCCCTTACCTTTTCCAGCATCTGGAGGCCACCTGCCTGGCTTGACGCCTGGTGCCACCCCTTCATTTTCAAAGCCAGCAGCATCAGGCCCTCTCACCTCCTCTCTGCCTTCCTGTTCCACTTTTAAAGACCCTTGTTATGACATTACGCCCATCTGGATAATCCAGGCTAATCTATTTTTAAGAACAGCTGATTGGCAACCTCAACTCTGTCTGCTACCCCAGGTCCCCTTTGCCATATAACCTAATGCATTCACAGTTCCTGGAGATTAGGACACGGGCATCTTGGGGGAAGTGGATGAGGCGTTATTCTGCCTACCACACTTAATAATGTCATTTGAGGTAAACTATGATTATCCAAAAGATGGGAGTAGAGAAAATCTTTTCACAATTCAAAGAGAACAAAGGCTTACACTGAGATTTTCCTAAAGCATGGCACTTAGCATGCAGTGAGCATACAAGCACATTGTTACAGAACTTGATTTTGTAACAATGTCAGTTCTGAGTACCTTGAAAGATACTCAACATCACTATTTGTCAGTGCACGACAGTTCTCTGGGTGGCCTTGGACTGACCTGTTTCTCCTTCCCCACATTTCCTGTATGTAACTCTCAGAATAACCATAGAATGTGCTAAGAATGCAATATCCTGATATAGGGAGGAATTGCCTGAAATAGTCTGGACCTTGTTCTCGTTCCTCCTAGGGAATGTAACAACTGAAGTTAGGCAAGAACTACCTGGAACAGCCCAGGCTTTGTTCTTCCATACCCTGTGAGCAGGGTGGCCTTTAAAGCTTGCCCATTGAGTCCTGTTGCCCCTTGAGGTATATAACCCCAGGCGCACTACCTTTCAGGGTCCCTCTGCCGCAGTGCAGGTGGGGCTTGTGCAGTTGAGACACCGTCTGCCCCTCGCAGCTTGCTCCAGCCTTGGGGGACAGGCTCACAATGGATCTGAGACTTCTTGTCCCTCAACTATCTGTAAGTAATGAATCAGCTTCATATAACGTGTGTGGTCATGCTCTGTCTTACCAAGACGCAGTGTGTGGAAGTGTTCGGCCTCCTCTTCCTGGTGGTTGGCCTAGTGATGGTCTTTGCTATCTTCCATGCAGTGGGAATCCTCCTCTGGGATTGGTAATTAGTGAACCTATTCTGTAGTCAGCAAAATGCTTGTTAAAACTACAATTAAATGCCACTACACACCCAGTAGAATGACTAAAATGTAAACGCCTGGCATTACCATGTGTTTGGTGAGGATGTAGATCAGCTAGAACTGTCATTCATTGCTAATGGGAATGTACTGGGACAGCCGTTTTGAAAAGTAGTTTGGGAGTTTGTTGTAAAGTTAGTCATTCACTTACTGTAATGATCAGCCATTCCCCTTTCAGGTATTTACACAAGATAATGAAAACACATGTCCTCACAAAGACATGAATGTTCACAGCAGCTTTATAACAGCCCCACACTGAGAACAATCCAATTTCCAGCAACAGGTGAATGGATCAATAAATGTTAGTGCATCCAAATGATGAAATACTATGCACCAATGAAAAGGAACAAACTACTGATATAATCAACAACATAAACACAGAAAGCATTTTTGTTTGTATACATTTGTCAAAACTTACTGAACTGTGTATTTTAAATTAGTACATTATATCTCAGTAAAGATTAAAAATAATTATGAAAAAATAAATTTAAGAATAGATATGATAGAAGATCAGTAATCTAGAAGGTACAGTCTAGGAAATCTCTCAGCATGAGTATTCAAAAAGTAAAGATAGAAAAATATGGATGAAAGGTAAAGAAACATGGAAATTTTACTTTGAGAGATGTGATAATTATCTAATAGTTCTAAAAGGAGGAGACAGAGAAAATGGAAAGGAAATAAAGATTTACAGAGCAAATATCTGTAAGCTGAAGAACGACTTAAGTCATCTCGTCAAATGGCCCATAAATTGCAAGCAGGACTGGAAAACAAGCATATACCTTCAACCATATAAACACATCTAGATCTCTCCTCTTAAGATTTCAGAAATAAAGTTCTAAATTGCTTCTAAAAGAAAAAAAAATTATTAAAGAAACAATTTCTTATGTACATGAGACACCAGGAGGTAAAGAACTAATGTCTTTGAAGTTCTACATTTTGTTTACTTAGCATTATATACACTGGCATGCTACTGTGTCATTGCAAAGTAGGGGGATTCTAGTCCCAGGCACCCTGTCCCTCGGGCATCCAGCTAGGCCTGGCCAGTGGGAGATGATGACAAGAGACTGGAGGGAAGAAGAAACGGGTGTGTCTCTCCCTGTCCCTCTCACTCTGCTTTCTGACCCCTCTCCTGGGCTTCTCCATTGTCACAACTCCTGGTCAGTGTCCTGCTTCCTGTTCCACGGGGTGGCCCCAGTTCCTGAGCTCCGTGAGCCCTGCCTTCTCCTTTTTACCCCCAGTCCTAGAGCTGATAGAGTGCCCTGCTGTCGCTCCTCTTTGGGTCACTTCACCATCCTACTATTTGTCTTTAGTTTTAGCTGATCTCATAAACGTCTTAGTAATAATGTGACTGGTACTTATTTTTGTTATCTGAAGTGCAGTTGTTTGCTCCCCATTCATCCACCACCTGTGTAACGAATTTCTTCTATTAATAAATCCTCTCAGTTGAGATGCCTAGAATGGTTTCTGTTTTCCTGACTGGACACTGATCGATGTCCCCATTATCACCACTCCTATTCTGCATTGTACCGAAGGGTCCTAGCCATCACTGTAAGAGAAGAAACAAGGGTGAAATAAAGACCATTTCAAATAAAAAAGAGACAACTTCCTACCAACAGATTCTCATTAAGGAACTCTAAAATTGTATTCCAGGAAAAAGGAAATGGTCCCAGAAGGAAGAGATAGCGTCTGGGAAATCTGAAGGAAAGAAAAAGAAAGAAAAACCCAAAATAAACATCATTAAGAATAAGAATGAGATAGATACAGAACAGCTTTGAAAACTTAGAAGAGAATTCTGGTCAGGCTAAAACTTTAAAGACACATAAATCCTTCTTTCCTCCCTTTGTTATCCTTCCCCAAACACATAGCAATGATAGAGCACGTTTTTATATATGTTTAAGGATATACATCGTGCTCAACCAGATAAACATCTCCACAGGCCGGACACAGAATGGAAATACACAGTGATAAATGAGGGCTGAAGCCACAGACTTACTAACATTCAGAAAAAAATTTTATTACAGTGAGATGATTGCCATGAATGCAGAGGAAAAAAATAAAGAGATTAAATAAAATTCAGAGATGGTAATGGATATAGAACAAAAATGATCCACTACTGGCATTCCTGAATAAAGAAACTAATGAATGGAATAGAAAAAACATTCAAATCTGTCATGTAGAAACTTTTCCCTAAAATGAAAGAACTAAATTTACATGCTGAAACAACACTGTGTTTTTGGAAAAATTGACATAGAGCTTTCAACACTAAGCCATATTCTGGTGAAGGTTTTGAATTTCAACAATTAAAGTTTTCTGCATAAAAATCAAGCCACCCCCAAGCCTGGGGACATGGGGTGGGAGGGAATCAGGCTGGCCTCAGAAGTCTCCACAGTAATATTCAATGCCAAGAGACAGTTAGACAATGGCTATAAAGTTCTAGGAAATAGAAAGTATGAGCCAAGAGTATTATACCCAGCCAACTTGCATTTAATTTAAAGGCACAAGACAGACTCCCTTAAATAACCAAAAGAAGAGACTAGAAAACCTGTGGGTTCTTCACATCCACCTACATATGAATCAAAGTAAAGATCTGTAATGGAGAAGCAGTGATATAAAGCCCATAGTAAACACTGACTCTGTCTAAATGTAGTTATAATTATAAGCAACAGTGATAATTACAATTATAGAACCAAACATAAATGCTTTAAACCTTGACAAACTTAGATAAAACTAACAAAATTGGAAGGTGAGGAAAGAAGTGCGAGAAGATAGATGACTTCTAACTTCTATACCTTTTATGGCAGAAAATCAACTAATAGAGACTAAAATTAGTATATGTGGTTAAGTAAAATAACGACTCTAACCACTCAATTTTTTTTTTAGGATTTTGTAATTCTTTTGTGGGGAAAGAACATACATCAGCAGTTTTCATTTTCACTTCAACTTCTTTTTCTTGTGTTAAATGCAATTACATTTACTTTCATTTCAGTTTCCTCTTCTGGAAAATCGGATTTTTTATATAAGTGAAATTAAATTAAATATCTTCTATTAAAAAGTATATATAATTTTTATAAAATTAGTGCTATCTAGTTATGTACCTATCTCTCCATCTCCTTTCCTTTCTGTCTCAATATGTGCACAGAGAAAAGAGTATAATCTCCCTGATGGTATCGGATTGGGATTATTTCATAATTTCTCTTTTGTACTCTGTTGAATTGTTTGTAATTGTTATAATGATAAAATAATTAATCAAAAATAAAAATAAATGTGCCTAATAACAGAGCATTGGTTTCTTTATTCATTAAAAAAATCAATATTCTAAGAGTCCTACTCTTAGCAATTAAACCATTTTTACCTGAGTTCAGTCTTCTTAAAAAATCCTGATCCTTTCCCTTGAGGATTGAAAATGAAATATTCTGTCACCCATATGCTTTTGAGCAAGCCACCAGATACCACTGAAATGGCTTTACTAGCACTATCACTGCCAAGAAAAAAATGTTTTTTTATCTCATTCTTCATTTCTCTAGCTTATGAGAAATGAAGACAGACTACTGTCTTCATTTTAACAACCAGACCACTGTCATGTGGGGAGAAAAGACTCATGTCTTTGCTGCCCATTTCTTAACATAGTATGCTAAAAACACACACTCAATGACCACAACCAACTTGTTATTAAAGTTTTTACTATTTTCCTTAATACTGAGTCAAAGACAGGAAGCATATAGCTGAGTTAGGTGGAGACTGTTCTCTGTGAATAAATCACACGGTTAACAGGGATCCAGAAAAAGCCTTTTATTCAAGTAGCAACGTCCTTCTTTGTCGCTTAGTTATCTGTTGATAACCTCATTCCTTTTTATACCATGGCTCAGAAAATAATCACTAACCAAACAAAAGTTTTCCTCCATGCAATAAACAAATAAGCTGCTGAGCAGTTCTTCATATACATACAACACCTAAAGCCCAATTCAGAATCTACTCATCGGGGGTCTTACCTAGCTCTAAGGTGAAAATCGACCGTGTGCCACGGGCATGGTTTTTTTCTCATTTTGCTTTCCTTCCATACATAATACATGTCATTTCTTTTGGACTAGTTTTACACACTTCCTAATAATAGTGTAACTAGTGCCAATTTTTGCTAAAGAGGGAAACTTTGAATCTTGCTTTTGTAGTTTTGGAATTGATAATAGTCAAGACCCCGTCCCTAGCAAGTGGCGACCACACAACACAAAGTGGCTTTAGCAAAATGGGGAAACAGTTGACTCTCATGACCAGGAAGTCGGAGGGTGGACTTCTGTCACAACAAGATCTAAAAGATCAAACTGTATTATCAGAACACTGCCTCTCTCTCTGCCTTTGGGCCCTGCTTTCCTCAGAATTGACTGCATCCTCAGCAGGCACTCTCCCTGCAGCAGAAAATGCAGCCACGGGCCACCCGCTTCGGGCTCACGCTTCCAAAAGAGTCTTGGTCCCAGATGAAGCAGAAGGAGGTCTCTCCTGTACTATTTCAAGCCTCAAAATGGGCTCTAATTGCCCAGCCTGGGTCAGAGCCTGCTTCTGTGGCTGGGCAAGGGAAATACAGAATTGACAGCCTCACCAGAATTATGTAGACTGGGAGAGGGGCTGTTCTCCAGAGAAAGATGTGCTGGTCAGACAGGAAAATAGCTGATGTTCACTAAAATCTCTTCTATATCTCTAAAAATAAAACCCAAAAATTTTGTACAGAAAAAATTATTTTCTGTTGTTTTGGAAAAGTTTCCTGGGTTGACCAGAGTGATAGATACAAAATTTCACCAATATTGTACCTCTTATTAAGAAATTATCCTATTAAACAATATCAAAGACGGGGCAAATGATTGTCCAATCCTACAAAATCCTGCTTTCAAATTTATGATTTTTCCCTCCTCCCACTTTTTCTTCTGCTTGTGGGAGATCATCAAACTCAAAGATTTATTTCTTCCCACATATAGATTTACAATTAATATTCTCAACAGAATCCACTTTGTCATTTAGGATTTAAAAATTATTATGAGGTAAAGTATTTATTATATTTTATTATTTTCATCAATGCTTTTACCCTTTAATAAACTTTTTAAAGACTTTGAAAAATAAAATATGAAATTTAACAACATAATTAAAGTTAGTGTTTTTCAAAACAAAGTACTTTATTTTAGGGGAAATGACCAATAAATAGCCTTTATGGGACATTATGGCCGTTCTAAACCTGTCTGTGAATTCCTTGACATTCCTCCCATTGAGAAGTGGGGTCTATGTCACCTCCCTTTGAACACGTGCTTACCTTATTGACTTGCTTCTAACCAATACAGTGCAGGAGAAGTGACATTGTGTGACTTCTAAGGCTGGGTCATAAAAGAACAACACAGCTTCAACTTTGTTTACTGAGATGCTCTCATTTGGGGGCCTGAGACTCCATATAAGAAATTCAACTGTCCGGAAGTGCCATGCTGTGAGGAAGCCCAGGCTGCATGTAGAGGCCACCCATAGAGATTTGCATCAGTATCTTCACCTGAGGTCTGAGCCAATAAGAGCATTTGTAAGGTTACTCCAGACAATACCAGCCCGCATCCATTGAGTCGCTCCCAGCTGTTCAGTGTTCCCAGCTGAGGCCTCAGACCTCCTGGGGCAGAGAAAATCCATTTCTACTCTTACCTATTTGAATTTGTAATCCATGAAAATTCTGAACTTAACAAACTAGGTTTTATGAAGCTAAATTTTGGGGCAATTTGTTATGCAGCAATAGATAAATGGAACAGGTAGGCCCAACTGTTAAGAATATAATGAATAAAACCACAATATTCTACTGTGTATGCACCAGCTGGGCACAATTGAACAGCCTAATGATATAATTGCAGCAAAGATGTGAAGCAATTGAAACTCTCATGCACTGCCATTGGAAATGTAAATTGATCAACCATTTGGAAGGCAAACCTCACAAAATTTGGTAAAAGTGCTGAAATACATGTCCTGTGACCATCAGTTTTACTCATAGGACTATGGCCTAGAGAAACTCATTTGTCTATTAGGAGATATGTATAAAAATGTTCATTGCAAAATTATTTGTAATAGAAAAAAGTTGGAAACAATCTAAGGGTCCACAAAAATGAAAATCAATAAATAAGAAGAAGTAAATGCACATGATTGAATTTTATGCAGGAGAGAAAATAAATGAATGAGACCTATAAACATCAACATGTATGAACCTCAGAAGCATAATGCTGAGTGGAAAAAAATAATCACAGAAAAACTTGTATATATGATACAGTTAACTCAAAGTTTAATATCATATAAAATAAGACTGTCATTACTTAATGTAATATCTAAGGATACACATATATATGTAGCACTGTGGTGGTTAATAGCGAAGATTATGAAGCCAGGCCAGCTGCCTTCAGCTTACACACACATACCAACTTTGTGTCTTGGAGAGTTACCTAACCTCTTGAAACTTCAGTTTCCTCATCAGAAAAAAAAATGGGAATGATAATATTACCCACCTCATAAAAGATTTTATGTGACTTTAGCACTTTTACAGCTCTTAAAAGACAGCCTGGAACATTGTAAATGTTCATTTAACTAATATTGTTATTTTTAAAATTAAAACAAGTGCATAGAAATGAAAAACACCAAATCCAGGGTAATGATCACCTCTGGGGTGGGGAAGAGGAAAGGAACAGAAATGAAACTCAGGAGGGGCCACAGGGAACGTCCACTGTATTACCAGTGTTTCCTTTCTTAGCCCAGATGGCACGTACGTGGGTGTTCATTATATTTTCATACATTTTTGTATGTTTTAAATATTCCCTAATAATTAGTGAAAACAACAAAGACTACTGCAAGATTTCTGGGACAATCTGAACCAAATCTATATATTAAATCCATGAAATGATGCTTCTAGACTGAGCCAATGTGAAAGCACCTCTCTCAATCAATAAGCACATGGAAATGCTCAATAAAATAGAACAACAACAGCTCAAATGCTCAGATGATTTCAAAAGAAACTTTTGAAGTCCCCTGGTTCTATAAATGAAAAGGGTGTTCAAAGCCATGGGTAGGCTGGAGCTGATACTCTTGTGGCTCATGGGAATAATGGACTAGCTAGAAGCCCTAGGGACTGGCCAGTGCAGTTTTACTGCCCACCAGGCTCGGGAGATATGGCCTTAGCACATACAAGGAGAGTAACATACTTTTGTGTCAAACCTAGAGCCTAACTAAGGACTGAACATCTATGAAAAGAGCACTAGAAAACTCTAACCTTAATCTCTTAACAATGGCGGGAAAAAAAGCTTGTCATTTTGGGGGACATGTAGCGGGGGAAAAAAGACAGCTTAAGAATCACATCTCCCAGCCTAGACCTCATACAAACGTAAGGTCAAATGTGTGATATGAGACCTCCAGCAGAGTAATTGACATAGAAACTTATCTGGGACTAGGTGAATCCCTTTGTCAGATACAAATAAAAATGCATGTATAGTGGCACCTCCACAACCCAACATTTCCCCTGAAAAAAACCTAAAAATAATGTCTAAAATAATTACAAATCACATGAGGAAATCAACTGCCATGAAGGAGAGTTGGCAAATACCAAAGATTCTTATTGGTTTGTTGTGATTTAACATTAGAGAAGATCTGAGTAATACCTTTATAACATCCTCTCAATTGCTCACATTCTAACACACTGTCTCGCATGGACAAAAGAAGAATGCTAGCTGCAGCCCCAGAAATACCCCGGGGAGTGTGTCACACGTGGGGGCATCAGCACTGTGTGCCATGGCAGGAATGTGCAGAATTGCTGACACGCTTCCTTGAGGCAGCTCCCGTATTTGCACACTGCTCTTGTGTTATTCCTGTCTTCGTCTCAGCAGTTGGAGTGCTGTCCTGGCAGGCAGGGGCTGGGTCTCAGGCCTCTTTGGAGAAGTTCCTTCACATAATGCGTGTTGATTGATTGCTCGAATGTTGGGCTGAGAACACTCTGGACACATTGGCCCACTAAGGTCATAAGTGGGGTTAACATACGCTGTGAATTCTGGTGCACAAACACAAAAATTAGATTTTACAGCTATTTTCCTACCTCAGCAGCAGCATAGTGGAACAAGCAGGAACTTTAAAATAATGTCTACCTGGAATAGTATCTTGGCCCTATCATCTACTGGCTGTGTAGATCTGAACTCAGCCTCACTGATCCCTGCTTTCCTCATCTGCAAAATAGAGATTTAAAAATACAAATTAATTAAAACAAAAAGGAAAAGCCATCTAGTGCATGTCCTGGTTCCTGCAGTGGATGTTCATTCTTTCCTCTCAAGGAGGAGGGGTAAATAACATGCCCAGGCACAGAAGAGAGAGAAAACATCAAAAAGGTGCCATCCGGTAAGTATGTGGCCCAGGACTGGCGTGTCTTCACTGCACCTGGTTTCCGCCCTGCACTGGGCACACTGCGAGTGACTGTGAGACTGCCCTGGGAGTACTCCTCAGCCCGACTCTGCTAGCCAGTCTACAGGCTTTGCTGGCTGGGCTCCCCATGAAGACAAGTGCTCCTTTGTGCCTGCTCTTCCCATTTTTAGAAAGATGACTAATGTGTTCTGTGTCAGTGAGAGCAATGCTGTGTAAACTGTGGTCCTTGCCCAGATCTATGACTATATTGCAGGAGCCTGTAAGGTTCACAGGGTGCTGGCACTTCCTGAGGTGGCGTCACCATGGAATTAAAAGCCTCACCTGGAGTGGCCTTCCCCTGTGCACTCTAGAGAGGAAGCCTCACATCTGGACAGGAACACCTGCAGAACACCTAGGAAACCGAGGAGACAAGCAAAGCTAAATTACACTCTTGTTAACCCTTCTTTTCCCCAGAAAATCTCCTTTTTATGAAACATTAGCCAAGGGTTGTTGTTTTGTCTGGGTCGTGGGGAAAATCACTTTATTCTAGAAAGGAAATGAAGTGGCATTTCTTGGCAGCCAATTTTGAATTCTGCATTTTAAATCATTCAAAGTGCATCTGCAGCTGGTGGAAGATAGCAACTTATTTGAAGAGAGAAATGAGAAACTCATCAAAGAATTACACCTCCTTAGGGCAATTTTGATCATAAATAGGACAGATACCATCTGTCTACCATGAGTTCATTCATTCATTTGTTCATTCAGAAATATTACTGGGCGTATTCGTTGTGAGGGCCCTGTGCTAAGTACTCATAATATAAAGATAATAAGAAATAAAGATGGGAGACATGCATGTGAATAATTAAAGTCACATGAGACAGGCACAATAAAACATTCATAAGCAGGCCAGGCAGCGTGTCTCATGCCTATAGTTCCAGTGTTTTGGGACACCAAGGTGGGAGGATCACTTGAGGCTAGGAGCTTGAGACTAGCCTGGACAACACAGCAAGACCTGGTCTCTAAAAAAAAAAAAAAAAAAATACATAAACAAAGCATAGTGATAGCCTGGAGTGCAGAGGGGAAAGAGTTAGGGAACATTTCACAAAGTAAGACCTTGGCTTTGGTTTGAAGGTGAGTAGGTCTCCATGTACATCAATGCCCAGAGAACAGCAAGTGTCAAACACCATTATGCACGTAGGGTGTTGCAATTAATGTGCTGTAATACTGGAATATCAGATAGAAATGAGAAAGCAGTAACAAGGAGTCATATCATGAGAGACATGGAATGCCATACTGAAGACTTTGGATTTCATCCTGTAGGTTACTGAAAACCATTAAATGATGTTAAGTAGAAGAGAGACTTGATGTGATCTGAGTTGCATGATAGAGATAGAGATAGAGGTTGTGTTATGAGCTGAATGGCTGTGTTCCTCCAAAATTCATATGATGAAATCTAAACCCCAATTGATAGTATTTGAAGGTGGGAACTTTGGGAGGTGATTGGGTCATGGGGTGGGGCCCTTATGAAGAGCTAGCTGGCTCACTTTCTGCCGTTTGAGGATAGTCATGTTGTCAATCTGCAACCTGGAAGGAGTCCCTCACCAGAACCTAACCTTGAAGGCACTCTGATCTTGGACTTCAGAGTGCCTCAGAACTGTGAGAAATTTCTATTGTTTATGAGCCACCCAATCTATAGTATCTTGTTATAGCAGACCAAATGGATTAACCAAGACAGGCTAGAATCTGGAAGAAGAATGGATCCTAAGTGATGAGTTAAAAGAGTATTGTAATAATCCAGTACAGAGACAATTAAGGCTCTAAATCAAATGCAAAGGACAGATTGCAGGATTTGGTCACCATTGGATTAGAAAGTGAGGGACTCCCAGATTTCAGGCTTGAACAGCAGATTCATGCAGGGAGATAACAAGTCAGTATGGCTGTCCGGCATGTAGTTGGAGCTGTTGTTCTCAGCTCATTAGAGAGATCTGGATGGCCAGACAGGTTTACAAGTCATCATGCAGAGTCCAGGTACATAATCCTCAGGCATAATGAGATCATTTCCAAGGAGCACATATAGGCCAGAGGTTACAAATAGGCAGCCCAGAGCCAAATACAGCAGCAGATGCATTTGGTTCGGCTTGCATAATGCTTTGAAGTATTTAAATCCACTGCCAATGTTTAAAAGTCGAGTGATATAACAAAGAAAGAAAATTGAAAGTTTCGGTTTTTCTGAAAAATCAGATCTGGCGATGCTGGGCCCACATTCTTACATAGCAACAATTGGTATCTTGTTGCCAATCAGCCACTAACCCTTGAAAAGGGACCTCAGGTTCAACACTGTCGTCTCCCTGTCCAGCTTCTCTCTGGCTGTTCGGCCCCTGAAGGCCTGAGTCTGCAAAGAGAGGGCTAGAGAAAAAACAATAATCAAAGGACTTCAGTAACAGAATGCTCCCCTCAAAGAGGTTCACATCCAAATCCCCAGAACCCGGGGACAGCTTACGACAGGCAGCAAGGGGAAATCAAGGTGGCAGATGGAATTAAGGCTGCTCATCAACTGACCTTAAAATAGGAAGGAAGTCCTCTGGACGGCCCCAGGCAGGTAATCCTGAAATTCATTAAAAGTGGAAGAGGGAGGCAAAAGAGGAGGTGACAGATGGAGCAACGGACGAGGCTTTAAACATGAAAGAGGGAGGTCCAAGAGCAGAATCAGAGCGAGAGAGAGCTGTGACTACAGAAACATGGTCAGAGAGACGCAGCATGGGAAAGATTCAACCAGCCGTTAGGGGCACGAGCCACCGGATATGGCCAGCCTCTGGAAGCTGGAAGGGGCAAGGCAATGTTCCCCCCTAGGGTCCCCAACTGTAGCCCTGTGAGCCCTACGTGGGACTTCTAACCTACAAAATTATAAGATAATAACTTTGTGTTGTTTCAAGCCACTAAATATTTTATGGCAGCCATAGAAAATTAATACGTGGCTGGTGGAAAAGAAGTAGCCCGGGAAAAAGATTGAGAAAAACCAGAGAAAGGAGAGAAGCAGAGGGAGTGCAGCTAGAGATGCCCATTTTCAAGGAGGAGACACCATCCAACGATGTCAAATCCAGTTACGAAGGGGAAGGGCAAGCTGTATGAATGATCAAACCTAGGGACACATCGTAATGCCCAAAGACACTGGCAGAAAGACCGCTTTCCAGGCTCGACCCCAGGCCACTGCTCTAGACTCTGATATGCAGCCGGGTTTGGCAATCAGTGAATGAGATGAGCTGGTGTTTTATTTATTAATGAGCACTTCATACTTGCTGACTTAGCTCTCACTTTTAAGGCTCCTTGTGGCCTTTTAACAGAGGAAAATCCATTTTAAATTTAATGGGACATTTTATTAAAGCTATTTATCTGCATGATTTTTGTCCCTATGTAGATAATACACTCCTTGCAGGCTATAGGTGCTTGCCAAATATTTGCTGAAAAGATAAATGAAATGAATGTAACCATCTGAGGACTCTATTGTTTTCCAAAACTAGCAGAATGAGCAAAGATCATTTCTTGCTTAAACTTCTATAAATTAAAGAATTCACATGTTTTATGCACATTCACTTGTTATGAGGGAAGGATCCTAATTTTCTCCTTAGATGCCTGGAATCCTCTGCTGCTTGTCAGCTCATCACAGCCAGCGGGGATGAAGCCCCAGAGGGGCTCTTGGAACAGGTGACAAAGTACCTCCTTTCACAGCCCCACTCCTAATGTAATACACCAGCCCAGATACAATGAAATCCACCTCTCTCCTAAACCTAGATGGTGAGCAAATATTTCCAGGTCAATATCTGAAGAGCTAACCTCAGAGCCTGGCCTCTGATACCTGTTGAGCTCAGGGCACCAGTCTTGGTGGGGGAGGGTGCTGAGCCCCAACAGCCGTCCTCCTTGGAGTCGGCATAATTCTAAAGGTCAAAATGGACATCTTGTGAGCACTGTACAAGCTGGATGATGAAGGTCTGATCTATTTTGCCACGTGGGACAATTTCCAAGGAGAGAAAGTGTTGTGCTGCCTCAGTCCCTGTGCAAGAAAAGAATTCCAACCACCCTGTTAATGGAAGGCTAGAATTCCAAGCCGAACTTTCAGGCAAGAGGAAGAGCATGAACCAAGAGATCCAGGGGTGGAGTCTGGGGAGCTCTAAGGGACATCCTGCCCCCATGAGGAAGGGGGGGGTCAATAACTGTGCAGATATCATAAGAGGGAGTGACAGTCCTATGTGCTTTCATGTCACTGATGTCAGGAGCAACTGTGACAACAGTGAAAGTTGGGACAGAAAATCTCAGACAAGATGGGAAAGTGGGTCAGAGTGCTAGAAAGAAATGCCACAGTGAAGGAAGGTTTCGTTTTGTTGTTGTTTGCTTGGTTTTATTTTTAGGATTAAAGGGACTTGAGCAAATATATTATCTGAGGAAGGGAGAGACGTAAAACGTAGGAAATGAAATGATCAAGGAACAAAGATGGAGGTAAGTAAAGACATGGGATCAATACGAGTCACAGATGGGGCTGGTCAGTAATACTAATATTTATTGAGCTCTTGCTGTATGCCAGGCACTGTCCTAAGTGCTGGAAATGAACGACACAGGCAGACATAGTTCTTTCATAGCGAGATCTACCATCCAGAGGAGGTATATTTTCAGTTCTCTTTAGCTGTGAGTAACAGAAATCCTACCAGCTTGAGAGAATAAGACAACGGACCAGCCTTTGTAACTGAAAAACTTCAGGCATGGCTGATTCCAAAGACTCCGCAAAATGTTGTCGGGATCCTGTCTCTCTCTGTCTCCCCTCCTCCTCCCTTCCTCTCTCGCTCAGCTTCACTTTCTTCTCTGTTGGCTGCATTATCCGGCAGTCCGCATTCATGTGGTAGCAAAAATGGTGCTTACTAGCTCCATCATTATGGCTCTGAAGGCCCACAGTTTTGGTGAAATAACTAGCCTATCTCCCGCTGGCTCTGTCACAGTCTCTGGGTTGACTCTGATTGGCCCAGGTTCATTCTGATCCAATAGCTGTGGCCAGGGGGCTGGAGCATTCTGCTTAGCCAAGACTGGTCACACGCCCAGCTCTGGAGCAGGAGTAGCAGTGGGGTCGACGCCAGCTCAGCCACATGGGCAGAGAACGGAAGGGGATGGGGCCAAAAAGGCAGCTGGGGCTTCTTGGCCAGAAGAAGAGACACCGGGGAGGTGAAAAGAACATGCATCCACTGCAGAAAGATTGATGCTGGGTTGAAGGGAGTGTCTCTTATATCCTCAGGCTGGAGTGGGGGAGGGAGGATTGGAGCCAAAGTGGACAACTCTGGAGATGCAGGGGTGAGAACGGCTCCTGACAGCCTGGGTCTCCCCAGAGAGGCGGACGCCAGGGCATGTGCAGAGAGGGTGGGAGCAGAGGTCAGCTAGGACACTGGTGGGAAAGGGTTAATATTTAGAACAGGAAGAGAGGGAACAGGAGAGGGAGCTGACCAGTGATAAGAGGACTGCTAAGAGTTAACTGATTTTGAAAACTGTGAATTTGTCATGGCCCTAATCTGCACAATTGTACAATTTTCTCCCAGGGCTCAGCCCTGAATAATGATAGCTATGGCCATCTGTGGAGAAAGGTACAGTGAGGAGCCCAATCTTCCTGCCCATTCTGGGCAATCAGGCTACAGGCAGATCCCCAGGAGTTGTATTTGTACAAGGGCCCTCCAGCCTCCTGTGAGGAGGGATGAGGAAGGAGAAGGCGGGCCTTTATGACCCCGTGTTTCAGTGACACAACCCACCACATTGCAGGAAACCACCCACTGTGGACAGGAAACTCACTGGGTGGCGCGAGAATGCCCAGTGCTTGGACCCCTCTTGGTCCCTGGCACCTGAGAGCTGAAGAATGTGCAGGCTGCACTTTTGGCTGGTGCCTGGCAAATGCTCCGTGGCCCATCCCTGGTACTTTCCTCCACCTGTTAGCTGTCAACTGTCTTTTGTTAAGCTCCTGCTGAATATCAGGCACGTTAAGCCTGATATCTCATTTAACCTTCTCATCACGTTGATAAGGTCAGTATTATTACCCTAATCTTTCAGAAGAGGACATTGAAGCTCAGGATTCTGATAAACTTGCCCAAGGTGACACTCCAGCAAGGAGAAGGGCTGAGGTATGTAAAGGCCGTGCCCTTGTCTGTCACTTGCCTTCCTGTGTCCCATCATTGGAACGTCCTAGAACAGTGCTCTAGGATGAACCTCATTCTCTAAACTGAGATGTCCTCAAACATATCCTCAAGGTCTGTGAAAATGTTTTCCTCCTTCAACAAGACTGTACTGGAGTTTCACAGCCTTCGCCTGGAGAACAGTGCTCACCTGTTGGGAGATGCCCACGCTCAGCCCTGCGCACGTGTGAACAGGAGCTTTGGGAGTGAGGACTGGGCTTGCTGCGGTGTGGACCGCAAAGGACAGGGGCCACCCTGGCTAACCACGGCAGTGCCTTTGCCAGGGGCGTGTTGGGGAGCCAGTGTGAGCTGCCAAGTGGAGAATGTCAAGGACAATAATGGTTACAGCAGAAAAAACTGCCTTGACCTTCAATAGACAAGGTCCAGAGGGCTCAAAGTTTCAGTAAACACTCAAGAGGCTTAGACCAAATGCCACAACAAGTGTCACCCACTTCCCTGCCTGCCTCCAGGACTATGGCAGCCTGTAAGAAAGAGGGTTGGCCAGTGCTGCAAAGAACATTACAGTTAAAAACCACTTCCACTTAAAAAATAAAATCTTGTATACTCTTAGCAAAAGCCCCTCCAGAAAGGTATTATTAAGCCTATTTTATGGGTGCAGAAACTGAGCTTAGAGCAGTAAGTGTACACAACAGTATCTAGTAGGAGCAGAAATCAATCTCAGGCCTTCCAGTCCAAGACCTCTGCACGGAGCCCACTCGAAGCACATTTCCCAGCAGAACTGCAAGAGGTCAGCGTGGAGGTCAGTTGCCGTCTCCTTGAGTTATCTGGTTAATACACTTCCATATCAATGTGCTATTTTCTCCTTCTGTAAACAGAGAGAGTCAACAAATGTCTTACAAAGCAATATTCATTGTGAAAACTTGCACAGTGGGGCCAAGAGCTCAGTGTTTCTCATTCAGCTGATGGGAAACTTTCCCTGACCCTCACCCCCAGAGGAGGACCTCCCCTCAAAAAAGTCACATATGTCATTTGCTTCCATTGCTGACGTACACACAGGTTAGGCATGTGGCTTTGGGCTTTGGTAATAAAGGAGGGAAACGGGCCTTCGGAAAGCACCGCCTGTGTTCAGCAGCCCCACCGTGCACAGGCCGTCGTCTGGCCCTTCCCACAGGCTCTGCTTCCTGCACACGCTCCTTCAAGCCAGTCGGAGAAGGCGGCGGTGAACTGGGAGCACGTGGGCCAGAGTGGTGTCATTTGTTTGACCTCCAAGGTTGTTTTTCTTTCCACAGTATTTTTTAAATGTTTAATTAATAACCAATATTTAACATTTGGGAAAAACCCTTAAAAAAATCAGATTTCAGACCCAACTCAACAACAACAACACAAAAACCCAACCTGATTAAAAATGGGCAAAGAAATTGAATAGACATTTCTCCAAAGAAGTTATACAAATGGCCGATAAACACATGAAAAGATGCTTGACATCACTAATCATTAGGGAAATACAAATGAAAACCACAGTGAGATACCACTTCACACTCATTAGGATGGCTATCATATAAAACAAACAAACAAAACGGAAAATAACAAGTATCACTGAGAATGTGGAGAAATCGGAGCCCCTGTACGTTGCTGGTGGGGATGTAAAGTGGTGCAGCCATTGTGGAAAACGGCATGGCATTTACTCAAAAAATTAAAATTAGAATTATGTATGATCCAGCAATTTCACTTCTGAGTTTATACTCAAAATAATTGAAAGCAGGAACTGAAATAGATATTTGTACACCCATGTTCATAACAGCATTATTCACAATAGCCAAAAGGTGTAAGCACCCTAATGCTCATTGACAGATGACTGGATAAACAAAAAGTATGCATACAATGGAATAATATTCAGCCTTAAAAAGGAAGAAAATTCTGATATATGCTACAACATGAATGAATCTTGAAGACATTATGCTAAGTAAAATTAGCCAGTCATTAAAATGACAGATATTGTATGGATTCCACTTACATGAGGTACCTTGAGTAGTCAAATTCATAGAGACAGTCTGGTGGTTGCTGTGGGTAAGAGGAGGAGGGAATGAGGAGTTAGTGTTTAGTGAAACAGAGTCTCAGTTTGGGAAGATGAAAAAGTTCCAGAGGTGGATGGTGGTGATGGTTGCACAATAATGTGAATGTACTTAATGCCACAGAAGCGTACACTTAAAAATGTTTAAAATGATAAATTTTGTGTTATGTATGTTTTACCATAACAATAAATAATAATTAGATTTGCATTTTTTCTTGGAAAAAAAGGAATGGGACTATGCAGCTTGCGTTTCCTTGGTCAACATGTCCGTGACAACAGAGGAGGCATCTGAACAGGGCTCACATGAGCCCACATCCAAGCCAGAGATTACTTCATCACCCAAGAAGGCCATCCACAGTGGAATCCCAGGAGAATTAAATGACAAAGCTTGGGACTTCTGTGTTATTTCTGGGAATGTGAGTTTTCCACCAAGGCGTGCAGGACTGCTGACTGGCCAGGTGAGCATTGATCGCCTAGACCACACCCTATCTATGTATCCATGTGGTACACAGGTCTCGTCTCAGGTGAGACCCATGTCTTCTGAGCAGAGAACACCCTCCTTGCACAAGAGTGTTTTGCACTCCATTTATTGCATGCGCTATGTCTCACTGCAGCGTGGAGAGTCAGAAATTCTTTTATCAGAAACCCAGGAGCTGGCTGATGTCCCCCTGCAACACTGGGGTAGGCATCTCGGGCAGGACCAGCAGCCCACCGCAGCGGTGCTCCCAATTGCACCGTGTTGCAGGAAGGATCCCGGGCGGAGTAGGACAAGCGGTTACCACCATTGGTGTTTTAAACCAGCACCAGATCAAAGAACAGGAGACAAAACAGCCAGGGGATATGGAAGAAGGAAGAAGGAGGAGGCCCATCAGTTGGAATGGAGTTGCTAAATCAGAAGGACTAACCTGATGATAAATTGGAGGAAAACGATGAGTTAAACTAAAGGAAGTAGAGTCAAGAGTGAGGTTCAGGGGTTTCTACGGATGCTTCTCTTTGGACCTCAGAAGCACAGAGTACCAGTCTGGGTATTCCTGCCATGAGCGGGTGTGCGAGCATCCTCTCCCTGGGCAAGAGGTATCCCTGAGAAGGGGGAGAATACCAAACACATCACAGATTCCACACTGAAAGTCATTTATGGGATTTTAGTTTTCTGAAAGCCCTCAAAACTCATTTCACTAATATCATAAAATTATTTCTTCAGTAAGCAAAGTAAATAATAGAATTATAAAGACAATTATAGAAAACTTGGATAAATTGTGCAAACAGAAAATTGTTACTAAGGTCTTACTAAACCAACATTTGCTACTGTCCTAATCCTAATGTCCAGTAAATGCTAAGCATCCAGAGCCTGAAAGGTGTCCATGATTACGGCAGGTGGATGAGTTTCCAACTGACGGCTGATTTTGTCAATGGACGGACTTCCCACACCTGGTCTGATTTCCTGCAGCCTACTTAGTACTAGAATTTGTAGTAATAGTGTACTGGAATGTCATATAAATCTTCATATATTCAGCATTTGACTTTATTATTGTGGACCTCTTGGGATGAGGATTAGTTTACATTTAGGCAGTTTTTCAATAGTTTTTGCTCTCCTTAGCCCATTTGTATGAAGTTGTACATTTTTATGACATTAGTACAAGTATATTGATGGGCACCTAAACAGTTTATTAATTGTAAACCCAGACTACAGAAGTTTTCCTTCTTTCATTTAATATACTTTTCATTGAATGGAAAAACAAAATAAATAAAAGGCATTATGTGTTAAAATTATTTGAAGAAAACTCAGTTGATGAATTTTAATCAATGTTAGTGAAGTGCTCATGTTTTGAAACGCAAAACCAGAACCAGAAATTCTGTTAAGGCCAACAGGCTATACACAATAGGGAGAGTTGTGACCTACTAGTTGAATACAACTTAACCCAAACCTAGACTCCCCCAAATACTGAGCAGCTTCATTTACCTAACCAACAAATCTCAAAGGAAATTAGGATGGAACATATTTCCTACTAACATTAGATGGTTCCTGGATAAATCAAGATAGAAAGTTATAATATATGTTTATGTATCAATGAAGGCCAGGAATCAAGTACCCACTGGACAGCTGGTATGTGCAGGAAATTTCACAAGGTTCTGAGAACCGTGGGGTGGAGAAGAAGGATGGTGGGCAGGGGTGGAGCAAGCAGTTCTTTTGTGTCCAACGTTGTCTGGTGCACCCACGGGAACCCACTGGCTTGTCACTCACTTGTCTACTTGTCTAGTTTTAGTAAGCCCTGTTGCATGGAAACTCACACAAAATGTGAAGTAGGAGCCTTGCAAACCAACCCACTTGCCCTGTTCTTATTACCTTTACCACATTTCAAGGTGAAATTCTAAATTTAGTCTCGTCTTTTGGTTTTCCGGAGAAGTTCCAGACAATCGCAGAGAAACGATGAACTTTCTCTAGCCTCAGTGGGAGGCAGATCTGCCGGAAGTCTGCAGCCCAGAGGTTGGATCTTCTCCAGGACAGCGACTAATCTAGGAGCCATTTATGAAGCTGTGTGTAACTGCTATTCCCTTTATCTCTGCTTAAATTCCACAGTATAGCCTTGCATATGGGAACTTTTAAAAAAATTTTTTTGAGTTTTACATAAAGAAATGGTAGCTATTTCCAGACCAATCTATCTGCCATTGTAGGAAACTTCCCTAAGAAAAAGACATAATCTATATGACATCTTTCATCTACCTGCTCCCCTTTCTCCTTTCTAACAAAAAATATCACTGTGGTAAAACTCCTTTTGCATCAATCCTAAGCCTGAAAAGCCATCTTGCTAATGCACAATGCTGGTACTTTCCTGTGACAAGAAAATGAACAATTTTCTATGTTTTCTAAGTGAATTAAAGCAATTCCTCACTTTTTTTTTTTCAGAAATAGCAAAAACAGAAAGAGTTCTAGGAAGATTGTGAACATTGCCACTATGTGGACATCTCTATATATCTAACAGGAAAAGGGCATTTGACCCTTTCTTCACACCACTGCATAAGCACATTCATGACATTGTTCCTGTTTTATTTGCCGTCTCTCACACATCAGATTATAAACCAACACTGCACTGCAGCCCTGCCAGAAAGTGTCTCTAATTCTATAAAGCATATCAGAGGTGGCTGTTCAGTTAAGGGCATGAGGTCTAGAGTAAGAAGATCTGGACCTATGAGCTGTGTCCACGACCTACTCACTACAACTTGAGCAATGTCATTGACGCTAGCTAAGCCTGCTTCCTCATCTGTAACATGGGCATAGTAGCAGTACCCAGTCTCTTCACCTATAGAAAGGAAATGTTAACATTACATGCCTCATTGGGTTAGTGTGAAGATGAAATGAAATTAATGTATGCAACGTGTGAAGCACAGAGTGTGATGTACAATGGGCACTTAAATGGTAGTTACAAGGATGATGACAATATGAGGATAGTGTTGAGAAAATGCCGTTCGGCTTAAGCTGGAACATAACACCAGCACAGAGTGCAAAGAGCTCTCCTCTGGCCAAAGTACACAGTCTCTCTTGACAAATGCTTAAAATCCCTTGCTGTAGTTAGCCTAAACTACATTTATTCCACTCTAAGTACTCACTAGTTAGTTCTATACTCAAATGCCCATAGGCACAATGTATTCAAATTAGTCATCTTAGCTCTTGTTCCCCTCATGTGAACCCTGCCTTTCTTTCCATATTCACTTCCTGTTACCCACCCCTCCTGCAAGCCAGCACCCTGCATTGGCCTCGAGGTCTCCCTAACCACTCCACCTCCAAAGACGCCCCAAACTTATCGTCCTCACCACTCCTTGGCCACTATTGCCTTGTATCCAGCCTCTCCCTCTCTCTCCTGCACTGCAGTAGCCTCTTAGCAGTACTTTGCCCCTAATCTCTTTGTATTCTCCACCCCTCCACACACCCTTACTGCAGTGATCACCCTAAAAAGTAACTTGCTCTTGTCGCTTCTCTGACTAAGCCCCTTTAATACCTCCCCATCAATAAAAGGATTATCTCCAAACTCTTGGCCAAGCATACAGACGGCACATGCTCTTGCCCTTCCTTCCCATGCCAACCTCGTCCTGGCCCACCTTCATGATTGCCCATATGCCAACAATGGAAAACTGCTTATAAACCCAAGAATACTATGAGAGCCAGACTCCAAGATGGCCCCAGTGATCCCTGCTCCTGTTGTCCACCCTTTTGTGTGGTTCCTCCCACACTGTATCTAGGTGGGTCCATGTGACCAAGAGAATGGCAAAAGGGAGGGCATAACATGTGCAAGATTAGGTTACAAATGACTGTGGCTTCTATCTTTCTTTCTCTTGGATTACTCTTGGGAAAGCCAAGTGCCATGTTAAGTGAGCAGTTCTAGGGAGAGACCCACATGGTAAGGAACTAACGCCTCCTGCCAACAGTCACATGAGTGCGCTTAGACACCCCTTCTCCGGCCCCTACAGATGACTGCAACCCCAGCAAACAACTTGGCTGCGATTTCAGGAGAGACAATGGGGCAGGGCTGTCCCAGATTCATGACCCTCAGAAACTGTGTGAAATCTTAGACATTTATTGATTTAAGCTGTTAGGTTTGGGGGGTATTTTATGACACAGCAATAGATAACGGAGACAAATCTCATCTTCATTTATACCTCCTTTTCCCTGTGCATTTCTTTATGCATGATGCATACCTACCATCCATGGTGCCATGGCAGCCTTAGGTGAGCAGCCACTTACTCTATAAAGCTATCCTTTTCTCCCCACAACCCTGTCTGATCTGTCATTCATGTTCACACTGCATCTGGTATTTACCTCCACTGTAGCACCTGTCCCATTGTCCTGTGTGGCAGACTGAAGAATGGCCCCCCAAGATGTCCTGAAACCTGTGAATGTTACCTTATATGGCAAAAGGGATTTTGCAGATGTGATTAAGGATCTTGAATCTATTGCACAGCGATGTGACCATAGTTAAAAATAACAAATTGTATATTTCAAAATTGCTGAAAGAATAGATTTTAAATGTTTTTACTTAAAAAAAAGATAAGTACAGTCATGCACAGTATAATGACATTTCAATCAACAATGGACCACATGTAAAATGGTGGTCCCATAAGATTATAACACCATATTTTTACATACCTTTTCTATGTTTAGATACACAAATACTTATTACTGTGCTACAATTGCCTATAGTATTCAGCACAATGGCATGATACACAGATTTGTAGCCTAGGAACAACAGGCTACATAGCCTAGGTGTGTAGTAAGCCATATTATCTAGGTTTGTGCATTCTCATAATGACAAAATAGGACACTTCTCTCAGGATGTATAATATCTCAGTGGTCAAATGACTCATGACTGTATGTGAGATGATGGCTATGTTAATTAGCTTGAAGGAATCATTCCACAATGTATACATACACCAAAACATCACATTGTAACCCCCCAAATATACACAATTATTTATCCTGTGACAGGGAGATTATTGTGGGCTATCAGGGTGGGTCCATTATCATCACAAAGATCCTTATAAGAGCAACGCAGGAGGAGTTAGAGTGAGAGGGGAAGGCCATTGATGATGGAAGCAGAGATTGCAGTGATGAGCTCAGAGCATACTTCCAATGTGGTACCAACAGGTCTTCCTGACTGATTAGATGGGTCTTGAGAGAAAGAGGGGAGTCAAGAATGAAGCCAGTGGGAAAAAAATATTGTGTATGGTTTTTAATCACTTGGTCACAGCAATTAACTTTTCTGAGCCCAAGTGTTCTTCTCTGCAAAGTGGAGACAAAGGTGTTTCCGGAAGAGGAACCCCAAGTAGAGAAGCCCTAAGAAAGAACATGCCAGGTCTGTCCAGGGAAGAACAAGGAGGCCAGTGCAGCTGCAGCGGAGCAAGTGAGGAGAGAAGTAGCGGGAGGCATGGTCAGGAAGGTGGTGATGTAGGAACTGTGTTGCTCTTTCTACAACTTCAGGGTGCACAGGGGACAACGAGTAAACTCACCAACGAACAAAGCCTATGCCACTGGGTTGTGGTTAAAAACTCAGCTTCAGGCGCTTCCAGGCCATGTCACAGATAAACAAAGCTGGATATTAATTCCAACAGTGACAATGGATTTTATTCAATAACTACTGACAGTAGTGGGAAGGGCTGAGCTCCATTCAGATTGGCACCAAGGTGGCTGGATGGTCTAAAGGGGGCGGGGGTGGGGTGGTGAGCAGGGGTTCAGTAGAGTCGGGGAAGTGGAAAATTACAAAGGTTGGTCAGTACAAAGTTAGGATCCTATAGTCACAGAGACCAGGAGAGAGGGCCCTTTACTTCCTAATGATTCCATTTCAAAGGAAGGGCTTTCAGGTCCTTGAGAAGACACTCCTGCATTATAGAAGATACATATACATCTCAAAGGGAGAGAGGGAGGATTTACAGTTGCAAGCCCTTTTTAGTAAATGCTCTTAGAAAGGCAAGTTAGGGGCTGAGCTTTTCTAGACATGAACTCAAAAGGTGTTTAAGTTTTCCCAGGGACAAGGCTTGGGCTGCTAGAAGCCTTGGTAAAGTACAGCCAAGTCTCTCTCTCAGTGCTGGGGGAATGAAAAGTTCACATCGAGAGTTTTGCAGTTCCCAGGCAAAATGATCTATTTCTGTGTCTTTTTCTTCTTTCATTTCTATACATTCAGTTTATCTAATATATATGTAGAAAGGGTAGACAATTTGAATAGCAGAGTTCTTTTGATTTGCTCCAAAATGAGAAACTGTGCAGAGGTCAATCCGCTGTGAAGGTAATGAATTTTAAGCTTTAGGATCCCTCATTTTCACAGGCCTCTTCCAACGGCCTCTGTACTTAATTTTGTATTCATACTGTGATTTTCTCTTCTTTAAAGAGAGGCTTTCTGAATTGTATAAGTTTTAGGACCAAGAAAACCTGGATCTCCCCTTACATAGGAAAGACATTCCATCTTAGACCTATCCTAGGAATAAAAATACCTGACTTAAGTAAAAGTGGGGGAGAGGCTTGGACACACCTGTCTGTTAAGCCATACATGATGAGGGCCAATCATTTATACTGCGGGGAAAAGCAGCCAACACCTACTCAGCTGCTCTTTAGAAAGATGAAGTTAAACAAAGAGGGTTGTGCCGGAAGATTTATATGTTTGTCCTTCCCAACCTAGCTGGTCATAAAATCAGGTGTGTTGCTTTTTTTTTTCTTTTTTCAAACATAGACTTTATTTTTAAAGCAGTTTTAGGTTTACAGCAAAATTGAGCAGAAGGTACAGAGATTTCTCATGTATTCCCTGTCCCCACGTGTGCATTTTCAACATCTCCCATTTCTAACGTCCCCCACCAGAGTTGTATATTTGTTAGCACTGATGAACCTTCACTGACACATTATCATCCGAAGCCCATAGTTTACATGAGGGTTCACTCTTGGTGTTGGGTTTGACCAAGTTCATGATGACATGTATCCACCATCATAGTAACATCTAGAATAGTTTCACTGCCCTAAAAATCATCTGTGCTCCACCTGTTCATCCCTCCCTCCTAATCCCTGGCAACCACTGATGGTTTTACTATATACATAGTTTTGCCTTTTCTAGAATGTTGTATAGTTGGAATCCTATAGTATGTAGCCTTTTCAGACTGGCTCCTTTCACTTAGAAATATGTGTGTATACTTATGTAGCACAGCTTATTTATCCATTCACCTACTGAAGAACATCTTGATTGCTTTTAAGTTTTGGAAATTTTGAATAAAGCTGCTATAAACATATCCACATGAACATTTTTCTGTGGACATAACACCAGGGGAGCATGATTGCTCTATTGTGTAGGAATAGTATGTTTAATTTTGTAAGAAACTACCAAACTGTATTTCAAAATGGCTGTCCAATTCGCATTCCCATCATCAATGAATGAGAGTTTCTGTTGCTCCACATCCTCCCCACCATTTAGTGTTGTTAGTGCTCCAGATTTTGGCCATTCTAATAGGTGTGTGGTGGTACCTAACTGGTGTTTTAATTTGCATTTCCCTGATGACATATGATGTGGAGCATCTCTTCATATGCTTATCTGCCATGAATATATCTTCTTTGGTGAGGTGTCTGTTAAGGTCTTTGGCCCATTTTTTAGTTGGGTTGTTTATTTAATTATTGTTGAGTTTTAAGTTTTAAGAGTTCTTCATATTTTAGAAAACAGTCCATTATCAGATGTGTCTTTTGCAAATGTCCTACCAGTCTGTGGCTTATATTCTCATTCTCCTGACATTGTCTTTTGCAGAGCAGAAGTTATTAATTTTAATGAAGTCCAGCTTATCAATTATTTCTTTTATGGATTATGCCATTGGTGTTGGATCTAAAAAGACATCACCATACCCATGGTCATCTAGATTTTCTCCTCTGATATCTTTTAGGAGTTTCATGGTTTTGCACTTTACATTTAGGTCTGTGATTCATTTTGAGTTAATCTTTGTGAAGGGAGTAAAGTCTGTGTCTAGATTCACTTTTTTGTATGTGGATGTCCCATTGTTTCAGGACTATTTGTTCAAAAAAACTATCTTGGTTATATTGTATTTTTTTTTTTTTTTTTTTTGCTCCTTTGTCATAGACTATATTTAAGTGGGTCTGTCTCGGGGCTCTATTCTGTTTCACTGATAGGTCTATTCTTTTGCCAATACCACAGTGTCCTGATTACTGTAGCTTTATAATAAGCCTTGGAGTTGTATAGTGTCAGTTCTCCAATTTTATTTTTCTTCAATATTGGCTATTCTGGGTCTTTTGCCTCTGCATATAAACTTTAGAATCAGTTTGTCAATATCCACAAAATAGTTTGCTGGCATTTTTATTTGGATTGCATTGAATCTATAGATCAAGTTAGGAACAGCTAACATCTTGACAATATTGAGTCTTCCTATTCATGAACATATATCATTCCATTTATTTAGTTATCCTTTGATTTCTGTCATTAAATTTTTGTAGTTTTCCTCAAATAGATTTTGTACACATTTTTAGATTTATATCTAAGTATTTCACTTTGGGGGGTACTATGTTTTTAATATCAAATTCCACTTGTTCATGGCTGGTTGCTATGGCTTGAATGTGTTGCCCAAAGTTCATGTGTTAGAAATTTAATCCCCAGTGCAACAGTGTTGAGAGGTGGGACCTTTAAGAGGTGATTATTTCATTAGGTCTCTGCGCTCATGAATGGATTAATGCCATTCTCGTGGGAGTGGGTTTCTGACAAAAAGGATGAGTTTGGCTCTCTTCTCTCTCTTCTCTTTTCTCCTCTCTCTCTCTCTCCCTTCCTCTCTCTCTCTCATATCCTTTTGTCCTTATTCCTTCTTCCATGGGAAAATGCAGCAAGAAGGCCCTGTCTAGATGTGAGCCTCTCAACCTTGGACTTCCCAGCCTCCAGAACTATAAGAAATAAACCTCTGTTCTTGATAAATTACCTAGTCTTGGGTATTCTATTATAGCAGAAAAAAACACACTAAGATACTGGTATATTAGAAAGCAATTGACTTTTCTATATTAACCTTGTATTCTTCAACCTTGCTATAATTGTTAGTTCCAGGAGATTTTTTGTCATTTTTTTCAGATTTTCTGTATAGATGATCACATCATCTGCAAACAGGGACAGTTTTATTATTTTCCTCCCAATCTGTAATCTTTTATTTCTTTTTCTTGTCTTGTTGCATTATCTAGGACTTTTGGTGTGCTGTTGAAAAGCAATGGAGAGAGAAGGCATTTTGCCTTGTTTCTGTTCTTGTGGGAAATGGTCTAGTTTCTCATCATTAAATTTAATGTTATCTGCAGATTTTTTGTAGATATTCTTTATCAAGCTGAGGAAGTTTCCCTCTATTCTTAGTTTACTGAGAGTTATTATCATGAATGTGTTGGATTTGTCAAATGCTTTTTCTGCATTTTTGATATGATCATGTGATTTTTCTTCTTTGGCTTTTGATGTAATGGATTATATTAATTGATTTTTGAATATTGAGTTAGCCTTGCTTACCTGGGATTAATCCCACTTGGTCATGGTGTATTATTCTTTTTTATACTTTGTTGGATTCAATTTGCTAATATTTTGTTGAGGATATCTACATCTATGTAGATGAGAGATATTGATCTATAGGTTTCTTTTCTTCTAATGTGTTTGTCTGATTTTGGTATTAGGGTAATTCTGGCCTTGTAGAATGAGTTTAGAAGTATTCCCTCTGCTTCTACCCTCTGAAACAGATTTGTAGAGAATTGGTATAATTTCTTCCTGTTTGGTAAAATTCACCAGTGACCCTATATGAGCCTGGTGCTTTTTGTTTTGAAAGGTTATTCATTACTGATTAAATTTGTTCCATAGATATAGGCCTATTCATATTGTCTATTTCTTTTTGTGTGAGTTTTAGTAGACTGTGTCTTTCAAGGATTTTGTCCTTTAATCTAGGCTATCAAATTTGTGAGCATAAAGCTGTTCACAGTATTCCTTATCATTTTTTAAATGACCTTGGTATCTGTAGTAACATCCCCTCTTTCTTTTCTGATGTTAATAATTTGTGCCCCTCTTTTTTCCTTAATTAGCCTAGCTAAAAGCTTATCAATTTTATTGATCTTTTAAAAGAACCAGCTTTGGGTTTCATTGATTTTCTCTAATTGTTTAGTGTTTTTCATTTTATTTATTTCAGCCTTCATTTTTATTATTTCTTTTCTTCTGCTTACTTTGGATTTCATTTGCTCTTCTTTTTCTAGTTTCCTAAGGTGACAGCTTAGATGACTGATTTTAGATCTTTCTTCTTTTCCATTACACACATTACATTCTATAAATTTCCCTGTAAGCACTGCTTTTCTCATAATTTTTTTTAAGTGACAGGATCTCCTTCTGTTGCCCAGGCTAGAGTGCAGTGGCTGGCACAGTCATAGCTCACTGCAACTTCAAACTCCTAGGCCCAAGCAATTTTCCCACATCAGTCTCCTGAGTAGCGGGGACTACAGGCACATGCCACCAAGCCCCACTAATTTTTTAAATTTGTTTTGTAGAGACAGGATCTCACCATGTTGCCCAGGCTGGTCTTGAACTCCTGGCCTCAAGTGATCCTCCCACCTTGGCCTCCCAAAGTGCTGGGACTACAGGCATGAGCCACTACACCCAGTCCCACAAATTTTGATAAGCTGTGTTTTCATTTTCTTTTAGTTCAAAATATTTTAAAATTTTTCTTGTGATTTCATTTTTGCCCTGTGTGTTATTTAGAAGTATTTTGGAATTTTTCCAGCTACCTTTCTGTTATTCATTTCTAGTTTAATTCCATTGTGATCTGAGAACAGAGAATGCATGATTTCTTTTTTATCTTTTTTTGATTTGTTGAGGTATGTTCAATGGCCCAGGATGTGGTCTGTCCTGGTGAATGCTCCAAGTGAGCTTCAGAAGAATGTGTAGTCTGCTGTTGTTGGATGAAGTAGAGTATAGATGTCCAATATCCTGTTGATTGGTGGCATTGTTAAGTTCAACTATGTTTTACTGATTTTCTACGTTCTTACTGATTTTCTGCCTGCTGAATCTGTTCATTTCTAATAGAGAGATGTTGAAGTCTCCAACTATAATAGTGGGTTAATCTACATCCCCTTGAAGATCTATTAATTTTGCCTCATGTGTTTTGATGCTCTGTTGTCAGGTACATACACATTAAGGATTGTTATGTCTCCATTATGCAATGCTCCTCTTTATCCCTGATAACTTTCCTTGCTGTGAAATCTGTTCTGTCTGAAATTAATACTGGTGAATTATCTTTCTTTTGATTAGTATTAGCATGACATATCTTTCTCCTTCCATTTACTTTAAATCTACATGTGTATTTATATTTAAGGTGGATTTCTTGTAGACAACATACAGTTAGGTCTTGGTTTTTTTTGATCAACTCTGACAAGCTCTGCCTTTTAATTGGTGCATTTAGATCACTGACATTTAAAGTGATTATTGATATACAGCCATGAACCACCTAATGATGTTTCAGTCAATGATGGATCACATGGACAATGATAATCCCATAAGATTATAATAGAGCTGAAAAATTCCTATCACCTAATGACATCATAGCTGTTACAGTGTTGTAACACAACAGATTACTCACATGTTTAGAGTGATGCTGGTGTAAATAAACCCACTGTACTCCCAGTCATATAAAAGTATGTCATATACAATTATGTGCAATACATAAAACTTGATAATGGTAATACATTACAATGTTACTGATTTATATATTTACTATACTATACTTTTTTTTTATCATTATTTAGAGTGTACTCCTTCTACTAGTAATAAAATGTTCACTGTAAAACAGCCACAGGCAGGTCTTTCAGAAGGTATTCCAGAAGAAGGCATTGTTATCGTAGGAGATGCCAGCTCCATGTATGTTATTGCCTCTGAAGACTTTCACAGTGATATTGATGATTCAGACCCTATGTATGCCTAGACTAACGTGTGTATCTTAGCTTTTCACAAAAAGTTTTAAAAGTAACAAAATAAAAATAAAAATAGATAAAAAGCTTATAGAATATGGATATAAGGAAAAAAAATTTGTACAGCTGTACAATGTGTTTTAAGCTAAGAGTTATTACAAAGAGTCAAAAGTTTAAAAAAATTAGATGTTTATAAAGTAAAAATGTTACGGTAAAGGTAAGGTTAATTTATTATTGAATAAAGAAACTATTTTTTAATAAATTTAGTGTAGCCTAATGGTATAGTGTTTATAAAGCCTACAGTAACATACAGTAATGTCCTAGGCCTCCACATTCACCTACCACTTCACCAATCACTCACTAACTCACCCACAGCAACTTCCAGTCCTGCGAGCTCCATTCTGGTAAGTACCATATAAGGTGTGCCATTTTTTTATCTTTTATACTGTATTTTTACTGTACCCTTTCCATGTTTAGATATGTTTAGATACACAAATACTTACCATTGTGTTACAGCTGCCTACAGTATTCAGTACCTGCTATGCAGGTTTATAGTCTAGAAGCAATAGGCAATATCATCTAGCCTAGGTGTGTAGTATGCTGTACCATCTAGGTTTGTGTAAGTACACTCTGTGATGGTCATACAATGATGAAATTGCCTAACAATGCATTTGTCAGGACTCATCTCCATCATTAAGCAACACATGACTGTAGTTGGATTAATATTTACCGTTATTTATTACCATTTTCTGTTTGTTTCCTTTGTTCTTTGGTCCTATCTTTCCCTTCTACTCTTTTTCTATATTTTGAAGTTTTGTTGTTGTTGTTGCTGTTTTGAAACAGAGTCTCACTCTGTTGCCTGGGCTAGAGTGCCGTGGCATCAGCCTAGTTCACAGCAACCTCAAACTCCTGGGCTCAAGTAATCCTCCTGCCTCAGCCTCCCCAGTAACTGGGAGTACAGGCATGCGCTACCATGCCTGGCTAATGTTTATATATATATATATATATATATATATATATTTAGTTGTCCAGCTAATTTCTTTCTATTTTTTTAGTAGAGACAGGATCTCGCTCTTGCTCAGGCTGGTCTCGAACTTCTGAGCCCAAACGATCTGCCCGCCTCGGCCTCCCAGAGAGCTAGGATTACCGGCATGAGCCACCATGCCCAGCCTATTTTGGAGTTTTAATCGAGCATTTTATATTATTCTATTTTCTCTGCTTTTTGAGAATATCAGCTGTACTGCTTGTTTTTTACTTTTTTGGTGAATGCCTAAGAGTTCACAATATACATTTACAATTACTTCAAGTCCACTTTCAAATAACACTATACCACCTCATGGGTAGTGTGAGTACCTTATAAAACCAAAAAAAAATCTGATTTCTCCCTCCTGCTCTTTGTATCATTGCTGTCCATTTATTCATAAGCATATATATTATATTATATATACTTATATATAATATTATATGTATCATTGATTATATGTAATCAAGTACATTGTTCTATTATTATTTTTCACAAACTATTATCTATTAGATCTATTAAAAATATGAAAAATAAGTTTTATTTTACCTTCACTTAATCATTCTCCAATGCTTTTCCTTTCTTTGTGTACATTTGAATTTCTAACCTATGTTATTTTCCTTCTCTCTACAGAACTTCTCTTAACATTTCTTGCAAGAAATGTTAAGAGATGTTGCCTACTGGTAACAAATTCCCTCAATTTTTATTTGTCTGAGAAAGTATTTCCCCTTAACTTTTTAATGATAATTACATAGAGTACAGAAGTTTCTCCGTACTCTCTTCCTGTTTGCATGGTTTCTAAGAGAAGTTGAATGTAGTTCTTACCTTTCATCCTCTGTCTGTAGGCAAGATGTTCTTTTCCTCTGGCTTCCTTCAGGAGTTTTTCTTTATCTTTGATTTTCTGTAATTTGAAATGATACGTCTAGGTATAGTTTTTCTAGCATTTATCCTGCTTGTTGTTCTCAAAGATTCCTGGATTTGTGGTTTTGTATCTGACATTAATTTGGGAAAATTCTTAGTCATTATTGTTTCAAATATCTCTTCTGTTCCTTTCTTTCCTCTTCTCATATTCCCTTTATGACTGTGTTATAACATAAACATAGATATGACATATAATAAAGGTATATATATCTTTTGTACTTGTCACACAGTTCTTAGATATTGGGGCATTTTTTTTTCAGTCTTTTCATTCTTTTTGCTTTCAGTTTTGGATATTTCTCTTGAGATATTCTCAAGTTCAGAGATTCTTTCCTGAGCCATATTCAGTCTACCAATAAGCCTATCAAAGATACTCTTCATTTCTGTTTCAGTGTTTTTTATCTCTAGCATTTCTTTTTGGTTCTTTCTTAGAATTTCCATCTTTCTACTCATGTTGTCCATCTGTTCTTGCTTGCTGTCTAGCCATTAGAGCCCTTAGCATCTTAGTCATAGTTGTTTTAAATTCCCAGTCTGATCATCGCAACATCCCTGCCATATCTGAGTCTGGTTTTGATGCTTGCTCAGTCTTTTGAAACTGTGCTTTTTGTCTTTTAATATACATAACCTAAACTTTTGTACCCCCATAATATGCTGAAATTAAAAAAAGTATATATGTCTTCTAATTTTTCCTGATAGCTAGACAGGATGTATTGGGTAAAAGAAACTGCTGCAAACTAACCTTTAGTAATGTGGTAGAAAGGTACAGTGGGAGGGGAAGCATGCTATAGTCCTATGATCAGGTCTCAGTCTTTCATTGACCCTGTGTGTATGGATTGTGAAACTCACATGTCCCTTAGGTAGGGCAGGATGGCTAGCATGGGCTGGAGTTTGTCATTTCCCTTCTTCCAGGCCATTTAGGTCTTGGTAAAACCCTACAAGGTTAGGTTGTGGCTGAATGGTTTCTCCCGAGGGAAGACATTGTAAAGAACAGAGTGTTCTGGTATGTTTTAAAATGCTTTCTTTTTCCCTCTCCCTGACAGAAGCATGAGGGGATTTTTCTCCAGTATTCACTATGAGGACCTGGTAGAACTCCTGAAGGCAAAACTCACTAAAGTGTGGAGGCCCCTGATAACTGAGTCCCCGTGGCATTCTTAAAAGTTGTCCACACTGAGCCTCCAGCAATTCATCAATTACAATTTAGGTTTTCCTATTGAGTACTGGTTCCTGGAGAGGTTGCTACTCACAGTTCTCTGTTCTGATAAGTTGCAATTCTCTTTAGTCATCTTTCAGCCTTTCCAATTTTGGGAATAGTAGCTTGCCCTGTGACCTAACGTCTCTTAAATATCTAAGAAAATTTGTTGGTTTTTCAAGTTGTTCATTGAAGGGATACCTAATCAGAGATTTATAGTTTGGGTACCTCTTTACCCACCCTCAAAAGTGTACCCAATGAAATGAACATCCAGCACCAACACCCCAAAAGCAAGCCCAGGCAAGAAGAGATGCCCTCCAAGATGCTGCCCTCAGGTGACCTTCAAGGATGTGGTTGTACTCCTCACCTTAGGAGGAATATCATCTTCTGCACCTATAGGAAACTGTATCAAAACAGTGAGGAATTTTGCTTCCTGAACTTTTAGTTTTCACACCTGGCATAATTCTGGCTGTACCACAGGAAAATGCTGAGGCCAAGAACATCTGCTTACAGGACAGAGTTGCAATTTAGAGAGATTAAGTAATTAGCTGAAGATCACCCAACTGGTAGGTTGGTAGATCTGGAATGATATAAGAGAAGGTGTCAGCAGCGCTTACACTCCCTGTCCTTATTGCAAGAAATAAGTTTGTTTTGCTCTAGGAAAGGATGACAAATAGATCATCAGTGCTGAGAAATAGAAAGAGAGGGGATCCCCACAACACCACTGGGTCCCTGGACCCATTCCTTCCCAAGATTGGCCTTACCTCTCTTTCCTCTACTCTTGTGAACCAGTAAATTCTCTTTTCTGTTTAAAGTAGCGTGAGTTGGGTTGCCATAACTTCTAGTCAGAGTTCTCTAATAAATGTATTCTGTAGATATTAAAAAGAATGATAGACAAATATACTGACATAGAAAATGAATGACAATGATTATTAAATGAAAAAAGTGAAATTGCAGAATAGTATTTTTGGTAATATTCTATATTGTATTTGTGTATATAAAGTGTGTTTTGTGTGATTTTACTTTATTTTATCTTATTTCTTTCATATTATTTTATTTTTAGTAAACACCTAGAGAACAACTGGGAGAATACTTAATACATTATTAATAGGAGATGAGATTGAGAAATTCTTCCAATTCTGGACTGTTTACTGATCAAGAGCATGCATTACTTTCATAATTAAAATACTAAATGTCAAGAAGGAAAGGGAAGAAAGTCAGTCACAGAATGTACCAGATACTTGCCCACCTCCACCTCCCTGATTTTCTTGTGAAGGAGAAAAGAGAGTTAGAGGCATAACACAGAATGGGTTCCATTGTTAGGCCAACCAATGCTATATATAGCAACTGAGATAGTAAGTGAGTGAGAAATAGACAGACTTAGTTACATACAACTAAGAGAGTTTGCATCACAGGGAATTCAGTGCCCAGAGTCTAACCAGTCAATAAAAATACAAAAAGGACTGAAAAGCAATCATCTGTGTTTAAGCTTCACAGATTGGAGGTGGAGAATCTATGCAAGGGTTCTCTGCAGAGGTACTGAATGGAGACGTGGGATCAACTGGCTAGAATCAGAGGGTGGCTTTGCAGTTGCTCAGAACTTGCAGCAGCACCACTTCCAGTTACTGAAAAGGTAGCCTTGCAAAAAAATAACAGGAAAATATCCAATCCCAAAATTTCCCCAATAACAGTTAAAGATCAGTTCTCTTGCTAACAGGCACTCCAAGGGAGTTCTGTTTTGCACAACTTCTGAAAAGAGCTGGGCAGGCAGAAAAGAGATGTAAATCTTTTTCTTCCAAAATTGCCTTTGAGAATCTGCTTTTTTACAGTCTGAAGGGTTCCTGAGTGAAGAGCAGGGTGGGAGCTCCAGGCCTTGGCCATATCTCAAGGGCAGAGTCACATCTCCAGCAATAAAGCCTGTCCCCAAGAAAGGCAGGGGAGCCAACTCTTGGACTTTGACATACTGCTGCCACTTCTGTTATCAGCCTGCTGCTAAGAAGAGAGTAGATGAGAATGCAGCAGTTTGCGGTGCCCTGTTAATTTGGCTACAGCCATAAACCTTTGCATCCCTTGAATAAAAAGCCTGAATATGGTTAATATGGTTCTCTCTACCAACATTCTCTACCTCCTTCACTTCTGTGTTGGCCCTGCTCATGTCAGGCACTATGCTAGGCACTGGTCTAAGTCATCACTCTTTCCCATAAGACACCCTAGTAAATAAACTTCTTCTTTCTATCCTAATCTTTGCCTGGAGAAATCTTTCTCAAAACCCACATGTACTAGCTCACATCCTAACAGTTACATGGGCTGCAAAGAAGCCTCATTAAACAATCACTTAAAAGGAAGATATTCTATTAAAGGAGAGGAGCTCCTGGAGAGAGTAAAGAAGGGGTCAGCAAGTTAACACAAGTTAAGAAGCTGGTGCAGCAGCATAACCTCACCCACTAACTGTGGTGGAATGGAACCCAAGGAGGCAGCTTTGATGAATTCTGTTACCTTGTTAAAAGATTCAGAGTAAGGGATGCCCCATGACTTTGTAAATAAATCTTTAGAGAGGCAACATAAAAACATATATCTCTCCTCTGAGTCACATGCCACTAACTTCCAGGAATTAATAAAATAAAGTTTAAATATCTTGGTTATAACTCATAAATTTCACAAATTTTATAAAATATTTGCATGCAACAAGTAATCAGAGATGGGTTGATTCTTTTAGAACTATTATACAAGAGAATATGAGGTGAAAATGGACTGAGTTAGAGGCAGTATCAGGTTCTATTTTCAGAAAACAGCAGCCTTGGACACAAACCAAAAGGCAGGTGGTGTGCATGCACGTGAGCTGGGACTGAGTCCCCACATCAATCTCTTGGGTCACAGCTGCACACAGAGATAGCAAATCGCTATCTTCCTGTCTGAGGAACTAAGATAAATATTGCATGACAACATAGTTCTTCCACAAAGAAAGCTTGCACCAGCAGGCACCCTGCCTCTGAGTTAAGATTCTCTTTCCATCCTCCCTGTTGATCTGTAGCCTCTAGTATCAGAGTTTTCCCCCACCTGGGAAGCCCACTTGCTAATCACCTCTGGACATGCTCAGCTGTTTAGAAACTCTACTATATTGTAGCTAGTTAGAGGCAGAGAACTCAAATAAGTCTTCTTAATCTGACTTCAAATTTGTCTGTTTTTTTCCCTTCTAAATTAGGAATATATTAACTCAGGCCATCCAACTACCCACATCTATCCAACCAGGAAAGCCTCAGGCACTGTGCCAGACACTGGGGGAAAGAGAGTCAAATAAGGCATTACTGATTCAGATGTGGGGGCTATGCTGCCATTATAATGATAGGACCATGGACGCATTACCTCCCTCTCTAAGGCTCCGGTTCCTCAACTTTGAAATGCAGCTGAAGATAGATACCTTTGGGAGTTGTATTGAGAATTAGAAATAATGGATGTAGATTGCCTAGAACTGCTCAAGAAGTAACTAACGCTTACCACTACTGTGAAAGACCACTAGAGAAAGAGACCTAACTGAAGGTTATGGTGCAGTGCAATTAGTGCTATGAAAAGAGAAAGCGTGGACTGTTATGGAAGGAGGGAAGGTTTCTAAATCAATATTGAGGGAAGGTATAAAATGAAATTCCAAAATTTGAAGGATGGGTAGGAATACGCTAAATGAAGAAGGTAGGCAGAGCATTTCTAGGTAAGAGAAAGCAACATGTACTAAGGCATGGAGGTGTGAAGTGCCATTGTGCATGGTTTTGGGAGAAGGTCTCTGTGGATGGAAGAGTGGGTTTAGAGGGATGGGGGAAAGTGACACCAAAGGGATGGTCAGGGGTCAGAGCATGAAGAGCCTTGTGTGCTAAGCTAAGAAGATTGAACTTGAGTCTTAATGCTTAGGAGAGGCATGGAAGAATTTTAAGCAGAGGAGGGATATGATTAGATTTGTGGGAGGGATGAATTGGATAAAAGCCAAACTAGTGGCAAATAAATGCTTAAGGTACTTACTGACAATGTGAATTCCAGGGGTCATTGGAAAACTAACTTAACAGCAACTATGTCAGAAGAATCCACATTTTAAACTAGCGCCTCAGTGTAAAATCTTATTTACAATGAAGTTGGAAAACAATTGAGATGCAGTAGAATGATGGATAAGAGCACAGGCTCTGAACTCAGATTGTCAGGGCTCAAATCAAGACTTTGCCACCTCCTTAGCTGGGTGATCTTGGGCAAAGCATTTAACTACTGTAGGCCTCAGTGTGTCCATCTGTAAAATAGAAATAATAATAGCACATGCCTCAAAGCATTGCTATGAGGATTGTATGTGGTTAAAGCAGAGACTGGACAGAGCAATCACTCATTAATATTGACCAGTATTTAGTAGTGAAGCTGGTGCAAGGAAGGCTGTTTGACCTCTGAACAACTCTCCATGAGATAAACATCTTTATTGACTTCTTGGCTTTGACTCTGTGGATAGGAATCAGCTGTCAGTTAAGCCATATGGACTCATAGTCACTCTGGCTACCGAGTTTATGCAAAAATTGCATTTTTAATACTCGCTTGAGCATCAGGGTTGATTGTGATGCCTCAGACAGCTCAGTTAATGATTTCAAACACCATAAGACAAAGCTACATTCCAGTCACACTTAGTTTCTTCTTATTATTATTTCCATCTACTTCTTAAAATATGAAATACTTGGTGCCCACAAAATGACATATGCTATTAATGTATATGTATGTGAGTTACAAAGCATAACAACACAAACCTAGTGAAATCACTATTCCAGAGCATTGCCAATGTCGCAGAAGCTCCTTACATGCACCTCACCCATCTGTACACCCTGCCTTTCCCACCAAAGATAACCACTACATTGCTGAATTATGTGTTTATCATTCCTTTGCTTCAATTTACATCATATATATTTTCTGTAGCCTCAAGCAACATATGAACTTCATATAAGTGATATTTCAATGTATGTCTACCACCTGTTTCACTCAATATGATCTTGATGCATGTACCTGTGGCTTATTCATTTGTCTGCTGTATGCTCCATTGTATTACTGTCCTGCCATACCTTCATATCCACTCTCCTAACCCTGGAGATTTGGGTTATTTTCAATTTTTTGTGACTTTGAGCAATGCTGCTATATATAGTCTTACATCTGTCTTCTATTGCCATTATGCAAGAGTTTCTCTAGAGCATTATATTAGTTTCCTATTGCTGTTGTAACAAATTACTACAAATTTAGTTGTTCAGTGGCTTAAAACAACACAAATTTATCTTAAATAGTTCTGGAGATCAGAAGTCTGAAATGGGTCTAACTGGGCTAAAATCAAGGTGTCAGCAGGGCTGCGTTCCTTTCTGGAGGCTATGGGGGGGATCTGTTTTCTTATGTTTTCTACCTTCTAAATACGGCCCACGTTCCTTGGCTTGTAGCCCCCTCCCATCTTCACAGTCAGTAATGGCTGGTCCAGTCTTTCTCATGATACCATCTCTCTAGTTCTGAGTCTTCTGCCTCCCTCTTCCACTTAGACCCTTGAGATCTTCCATTGCTTCATATGTCACCAACACAGCCTGCTCAGACTTCTAAAATTTTGCCAATCTGGTGATTTTAAAACTCTATTTCAGGGTTTGAATTTCTATTTTCCTAATACTGTAGTGAGACTGACTATTTTAACATGTTTATGGGTTGCATACATTTTCTCTTCTGTGAAATAGCTGTTTTTTTGTTTGGTTGCTGCCTTTTTTCTTATAATTTTCAGGTGTTCTTTAGTCTTCTGTTTATCAATATTTTGTCACTTACATGTGCTGCAAATATCTCCTAGTTTAGTGATATGTTCTGATGAACCCAAGTTTCTCATTTTACTGCACTCAAATTTCTTCAATATTTTTCTTTATAAATTACATTTTTGTGTCTTGTTTACAAACTTCTTTCTTATTCTTATCCAATAGGCATAAAGAAGATCTCCTATATTTTCTTCCAAAAAATTTTAGTTTTGTCTTTCACATTTATGTCTTTAATTCGCCTGAAACAAATATTTTTTGTATGGTGTGAGGCAAAGGTCCAATTACATTGCACATTCCCCACATGGATAACCAATTGTCCCAATGCCAACTACACTTATCTCTGCAGTATCGTTTCCATCGCATTTCAAGTTTCCTCAGATGCACAGGTCTGTTTCTTGGCTCTCTGTTGTATTCCATTGGTCCATTTACCTCTCCCCATGCCAACATAACACCACCTTTAATGCAATACCTTTGTATACACCTTGTCATTTGATAAGACAAGTCTCTACTACCCTAGCTCTTCTTACAGAGTATCTAATCTATTCTTGGCCCTGTACTTTTTCATGCATTTTAGATTCAGCTTAAGTGCCATGAAAAACCTTGTTGAGATTTTTATTAGAACTTCACTGTACCTGTACACCTTATTTGTGGAAGAACTGAGATCTTTACAATAGTAAATTCCCCTACCCATGAAATTATATATCTCTATTTATTTAGAAATTCTCTAATGGCTTTCAATAAAGTTGTATAATTTTTTCATAAAGGGCTTACTCATCTTTGGTGATGTGCAAGATCTATTCCTAGGTATATTGCATTTTTGTTATACTCACAAGAGATTTTTCAATTACAATTTCTAACTCTTTTGTTGGTGAGTAGAAATACAGTTTATATTGATCTTGTATCCACCAAATTCTATTATTAATTTTTAATAGTTTTTTTAAAATTTTCTATGTGGATAATCATATCATCTGTCAATAATGGCAATGTTTTTCTTAAACTTGTTATTCCTTTTCTTTTCTTATTGTGTAGGTAAGGCTTCCAGTATGTGTTGGCTAGAATTAGCACTAGCAGGCATCCTTGACCTCTTACTGATTTCCAAAGGAATGCTTCTAACCTTTCACTGGAGAGTAAAATTGTTGTGAGTTTTCAGTAAATATTCTTTACCAACTTAAGGAAGTTAACTTCTATACCTAGGTAGCTATGAGTTTTTGTTTGCTTGTTTGTTTCAACATGAATAAATATTAAATTTTGTAAAACAATTTATCTGCAATTATTCATGTGAGCATGTGTTTATTCTCCATTAATTTGTAATTTGATAAATTGATTTGATTTTCTAAAATTAAGCTATCCTGTGTTCTGAGAATAAACTCAATTTGTTTAAATAAACTCATAATGTATTATCTTCTATGCATTGCTGGATTACATTTTTAAACTTTTGTTTTTGCAGAGCTTTGTGCTATGTTCATAAGTGAAGTCGGTTTTTAATTTTTTATCTCTCACATTATCCTTGTATGGTTTGTTATATAAAATGTATCATTTTTTTCATAGAATGAGGCTAGTATATTCTTTATTGGGGTGTTTTTCTCTTTTTCAATTCTTTGAGAGAGTATACCTTAGACTTGAATTATGTTCCTTGGATGTGTAGTAATATTCACCTATAAAGTCTTCTGGGCCCAGTCTTTTCTTTGTGTCAAACTTCCAATTGGTGCACCAATTTCTTTAAGGGCTTTAAAACTACTCAGAGTTTCTATTTCTTTCTGAGTTAGTTTTGGTAAATTGCATTTTTTCTAGTAATTTTACTTTTTTGTCTAAGTCTTCAGTTGTAACAACAAGTTATTTGCAGCAGTTTACCAATATTTTTACATCTCTGCATTTTTTAATTTCTAAAATTTTTAATTTATGTCTTTTTTTTAGATCAATCAGGCAACATCTTTTTTTTTCTTTTATTCACCTCTTTGAAAGTCTAATTTTTGGCATTGTTGATCTTCCTTATTATATCCTAGTTTTCTATTACAGTAATTTCTGGGCTTATCCTTATTATTTCCTTTCTTCTGCTCTCTTTAAATTAATTGTATTGTTCTTTTTTTAATTATTTCTTGTGGATGCTTAGCTTAACAATCTTTAGCCTTTCTTAGTTTCTAATACAAGTGTTTATGGTTTAAATTTCCCATAAGCCTTTTTTAACTGCACTTGTTTTGGTAAAGTTGGTAAAGTTTTTGGCTTTTATATTTATCCAACTCTAAAAATTTTCTCTTTTCCATTATAATTTACTCCTTAATATGAGTTATTTGGAAGTGTTTTCCAGTTTTCTAAATAATTTTTTAACATGATCTTGTAGTTAATATCTTTATTAATTGAATTGTGGTCAGAAAATATAAACTGTTTAAAACCAATTCCTTAAATTGGTTGAGACTTGCTTTGTGGTCTAATTCATGATCAATTATTATAGTTTTCCATGCATGACTGAAACTAATTTATATACCTTAATTGGGTATGCAGGACTTTATATATTCATTAGATTAAGCTTTTTATATTATTGAAATTAATCATATCCTTGATGCTTTTTGTTCCACTTTATCTATCAATTACTGAGAGAGATATATTTAATGATTCACTGTCATGGAGAATTTGACAATATCTCTTTGTAATTATGTCAAATGTCTTTTTATGTTATTGAAGCTATGTTATCAGATTGTAAAAATTTAGAACTTTTTCCACCTGTGAATTAAATCTCTTATCATTATT